>NC_092341.1:223164545-223467954 GCF_046630445.1 Rutidosis leptorrhynchoides
TCTTCCATTTTCTTTCTATTTGAGATTAGATCTTTCAAGAATTTAGCATATCTAGGCATTCCTGAAATCACATCAATGAAAGGAAGATTTACATTTATCTGTTTAAACATATCCAAGAATTTGGATTGCTCGGCTTCAAGTTTCTTTTTCTTCATTTTACTCGGGTAAGGAAGTGGTGGTTGGTATGGTTTAACATAAGGTTTATCCTTAACTTTGTTATCTTCATTAACCTTCTCAACTACCGGTTCTTTTTCCTTTTCTTGATCAGGTTGTGGTGTAGTGACCCGAACTTTTCCATGTATATATATATTAATTGAGATTGATATTTACATGATTAAATGTTTCCAACATGTTAAGAAATCAAACTTGTTAAGACTTGATTAATTGAAATAGGTTTCATATAGACAATTGACCACCCAAGTTGACCGGTGATTCACGAACGTTAAAACTTGTAAAAACTATATGATGACATATATATGGTTATATATAAAGTTAACATGATATTATGATAAGTAAACATATCATTAAGTATATTAACAATGAACTACATATGTAAAAACAAGACTACTAACTTAATGATTTTGAAACGAGACATATATGTAACGATTATCGTTGTAACGAAATTTAATGTATATATATCATATTAAGAGATATTCGTACATCATAATATCATGATAATATAATAATTTAAAATCTCTTTTGATATTATAAACATTGGGTTAACAACATTTAACAAGATCGTTAACCTAAAGGTTTCAAAACAACATTTACATGTAACGACTAACGATGACTTAACGACTCAGTTAAAATGTATATACATGTAGTGTTTTAATATGTATTTATACACTTTTGAAAGACTTCAATACACTTATCAAAATACTTCTACTTAACAAAAATGCTTACAATTACATCCTCGTTCAGTTTCATCAACAATTCTACTCGTATGCACCCGTATTCGTACTCGTACAATACACAGCTTTTAGATGTATGTACTATTGGTATATACACTCCAATTATCAGCTCTTAGCAGCCCATGTGAGTTACCTAACACATGTGGGAACCATCATTTGGCAACTAGCATGAAATATCTCATAAGATTACAAAAATATGAGTAATCATTCATGACTTATTTACATGAAAACAAAATTACATATCCTTTATATCTAATCCATACACCAACGACCAAAAACACCTACAAACACTTTCATTCTTCAATTTTCTTCATCTAATTGATCTCTCTCAAGTTCTATCTTCAAGTTCTAAGTGTTCTTCATAAATTCCAAAAGTTCTAGTTTCATAAAATCAAGAATACTTTCAAGTTTGCTAGCTCACTTCCAATCTTGTAAGGTGATCATCCAACCTCAAGAAATCTTTGTTTCTTACAGTAGGTTATCATTCTAATACAAGGTAATAATCATATTCAAACTTTGGTTCAATTTCTATAACTATAACAATCTTATTTCAAGTGATGATCTTACTTAAACTTGTTTTCGTGTCATGATTCTGCTTCAAGAACTTCGAGCCATCCAAGGATCCGTTGAAGCTAGATCCATTTTTCCCTTTTCCAGTAGGTTTATCCAAGGAACTTAAGGTAGTAATGATGTTAATAACATCATTCAATTCATACATATAAAGCTATCTTATTCGAAGGTTTAAACTTGTAATCACTAGAACATAGTTTAGTTAATTCTAAACTTGTTCGCAAACAAAAGTTAATCCTTCTAACTTGACTTTTAAAATCAACTAAACACATGTTCTATATCTATATGATATGCTAACTTAATGATTTAAAACCTGGAAACACGAAAAACACCGTAAAATCGGATTTACGCCGTCGTAGTAACACCGCGGGCTGTTTTGGGTTAGTTAATTAAAAACTATGATAAACTTTGATTTAAAAGTTGTTATTCTGAGAAAATGATTTTTATTATGAACATGAAACTATATCAAAAAATTATGGTTAAACTCAAAGTGGAAGTATGTTTTCTAAAATGGTCATCTAGACGTCGTTCTTTCGACTGAAATGACTACCTTTACAAAAACGACTTGTAACTTATTTTTCCGACTATAAACCTATACTTTTTATGTTAAGGTTCATAAAATAGAGTTCAATATGAAACCATAGCAATTTGATTCACTCAAAACGGATTTAAAATGAAGAAGTTATGGGTAAAACAAGATTGGATAATTTTTCTCATTTTAGCTACGTGAAAATTGTTAACAAATCTATTCCAACCATAACTTAATCAACTTGTATTGTATATTATGTAATCTTGAGATACCATAGACACGTATACAATGTTTCGACCTATCATGTCGACACATCTATATATAGTTCGGAACAACCATAGACACTCTATATGTGAATGTTGGAGTTAGCTATACAGGGCTGAGGTTGATTCCAAAATATATATAGTTTGAGTTGTGATCAATACTGAGATACGTATACACTGGGTCGTGGATTGATTCAAGATAATATTTATCGATTTATTTCTGTACATCTAACTGTGGACAACTAGTTGTAGGTTACTAACGAGGACAGCTGACTTAATAAACTTAAAACATCAAAATATATTAAAAGTGTTGTAAATATATTTTGAACATACTTTGATATATATGTATATATTGTTATAGGTTCGTGAATCAACCAGTGACCAAGTCTTACTTCCCGACGAAGTAAAAATCTGTGAAAGTGAGTTATAGTCCCACTTTTAAAATCTAATATTTTTGGGATGAGAATACATGCAGGTTTTATAAATGATTTACAAAATAGACACAAGTACGTGAAACTACATTCTATGGTTGAATTATCGAAATCGAATATGCCCCTTTTTATTAAGTCTGGTAATCTAAGAATTAGGGAACAGACACCCTAATTGACGCGAATCCTAAAGATAGATCTATTGGGCTTAACAAACCCCATCCATAGTACCAGATGCTTTAGTACTTCGAAATTTATATCATATCCGAAGGGTGTCCCGGAATGATGGGGATATTCTTATATATGCATCTTGTTAATGTCGGTTACCAGGTGTTCACCATATGAATGATTTTTATCTCTATGTATGGGATGTGTATTGAAATATGAAATCTTGTGGTCTATTATTATGATTTGATATATATAGGTTAAACCTATAACTCACCAACATTTTTGTTGACGTTTTAAGCATGTTTATTCTCAGGTGATTATTAAGAGCTTCCGCTGTCGCATACTTAAATAAGGACGAGATTTAGAGTCCATGCTTGTATGATATTGTGTAAAAACTGCATTCAATAAACTTATTTTGTTGTAACATATTTGTATTGTAAACCATTATGTAATGGTCGTGTGTAAACAGGATATTTTAGATTATCATTATTTGATAATCTACATAAAGCTTTTTAAAACCTTTATCTATGAAATAAAGGTTATGGTTTGTTTTAAAATGAATGCAGTCTTTGAAAAACGTCTCATATAGAGGTCAAAACCTCGCAACGAAATCAATTAATATGGAACGTTTTTAATCTATAAGAACGGGACATTTCAGTTGGTATCCGAGCGTTGGTCTTAGAGAACCAGAATTTTGCATTAGTGTGTCTTATCGAGTTTGTTAGGATGCATTAGTGAGTCTGGACTTCGACCGTGTTTACTTGAAAAATGATTGCTTAACAAATTTTGTTGGAAACTATATATTTTTAACATGTGAATATTATGTGATATATTAATCTCTTAACGCGTTTGATATTATGTGATAGATGTCTACCTCTAGAACAAGTCCCATTGACTCACCTAATAATAATGAAGAGTCAAATGTAAATTGGAATGATTTGTGGACTGATTCACAAGTTCCCGAAGAGGAACCGGAAGAAGAGTCAGAACCGGAAGAAGAATCGGAACCGGAAGAAGAATCGGAACCGGATGAAGAAGTAGAACCGGTGGGGGAAATAATAAAACGGTTAAGTAAAAGAAAATCCTCAACCAACCGACCAAGGTTAATTATGGTCAATGGTGTTTCCGCCAAGGAAGAAAAATATTGGGAGGATTACCAATTCTCCGATGAATCGGATTCCGACGAGAATTCCGATGATGTTATAGAAATTACCCCAACTGAATTTAAAAAGGCAAAAGAAAATAATAAGGGAAAGGGCATAAAAATAGAGAAATCTAATTCCAACCCCGATGAACTTTATATGTATCGTCAACCCCCGAAGTCCTTAAGTTGTAACAATGACCCGGGAACCTCTAAACCACCAGGTTTTTCTAAACCGTTGTGGAAAACGACAGTTAGTATTAGGGGAACATCATATATCCCTAGAAACTTGGCAAAACGAACCAAAACCGAAGAAGAAGAAACGAGCGAGTCGGAATAAGATAGTTGTATTCGTGTGGTGTAATATATGTAATATAGTGTTCTTGTGCTATATGATATATGTAAAAATTGCTTGTATTAATAAGTATTTTTTTATGAATCTAACTCTTGTCTATTTTACAGTTTAAAAACACAAAATGGATAGACAACCCAATATTTTAAGAGACCTACCCGGAGACATGATTGATGAAATCTTGTCTAGAGTCAGCCAGAATTCCTCGGCACAACTATTTAAGGCGAGATCAGTTTGTAAGACATTCGAAGAACGTTCCAAGAATGTCTTGGTTTATAAGAGACTTTCGTTTGAAAGATGGGGGATATCACATTGGGAAACCCATAAGTTACGATGTGTTTACTTTGACGCATATATTGCGGGGAATCCAAATGCTATTTTACGCAATGGGTTAAGAAATTATTTTGACTCAATATATCCGAATATTGGACTTCGTGATTTAGAAAAAGCGGCTAACATGAAACATAAAGAAGCATGTTAAGCTTACGGATTAGTAATGTTCGCTTCTCACCAAAGTGAGAACAAGAACATCGGGCTACAACTCTTAAACAAAATGTTCCCACAAGTGACGGAGTCGGTAATTGGGGTAAGAAATGAGGTTTTTAGATTGTTACGGGACTGTTGGACATTACGTAACCCTCGTCCCTTTGACGATGTTACAACACGCTGTCTTATCAACAGCCATAACGGTTATGTTCCACAAGACCAAGGATGGGAAGTAGTCCTAGTAAAACCAGAATGCATGACTTGTTTCTGGACGTATGAATTACGTGTCTTTATTGCCTTTGCTGAACGACTTGTGTACTAGCTAGAATTATCTTCACAACTATCTTGTATCAAAGTTATTTTGTGCTATATTTCATGCTTTATGTAAAATAAGCGGTATTGTAAGTTTGTAAAATATGGTATAAAAGTTTGAACGCGAAATATTATTATAATCAGTTTTTCATATAGAATTGTAGTAGTTGAATTGTATATTAGCTACTAAGTATGAACTTAACGGGTAGGTACTACCCGAATTTAAACTTATAAAATGCTAATATGAAGAAAAAGCTTTTATAAATGAGTTCATATTATGCTACAAAATACTATTAACTACTCTTAATATTCTGTATGATTAACTTGTTCCATTTGACTATTTTGAAGGAAATGGCACCGACTACTCGACACACCGTGAATATGAATGAAGAGGAATTCCGTACTTTTCTAGCTTCAAACATAGCCGCAGTACAGGCTGCGCTACATACCAACAATAACCTTGGATCTAGCAGTACAGGAAATCGTGTAGGATGCATCTACAAAGAATTCACTACCTGCAAACCTTTGGAATTTGATGGAACTGAAGGACCGATCGGATTGAAACGGTGGACCGAGAAGGTCGAATCGGTGTTTGCCATAAGTAAGTGTACTGAAGAGGACAAAGTGAAGTACGCTACGCATACCTTCACAGGTTCTGCGTTAACATGGTGGAATACCTATCTAGAGCAAGTGGGACAAGATGATGCGTACGCACTACCGTGGTCAGCATTCAAGCACTTGATGAACGAGAAGTACCGTCCCAGAACCGAGGTCAATAAGCTCAAGACAGAACTTAGAGGGTTACGAACCCAAGGATTTGATATTACCACGTACGAAAGACGATTCACAGATTTGTGCCTATTGTGTCCGGGAGCATTCGAAGATGAGGAAGAGAAGATCGACGCGTTTGTGAAAGGATTACCGGAAAGAATCCAAGAAGATATAAGTTCACACGAGCCCGCCTCCATACAACAGGCATGTAGAATGGCTCACAAACTAGTGAACCAGATTGAAGAAAGAATTAAAGAACAGACTGCTGAAGAGGCCAATGTGAAGCAAGTCAAAAGAAAGTGGGAGGAAAACGGTGATAAGAATCACCAATACAACAACAACAGCAATTACAACAATAATCGCAACAATTATCCCAACAATCGCAACATCAATCGCAACTACAACAAACGGCCCAACAACAACAACAACAACAACAATAGCAACTACAACAATCATCCCAACAACAATAATAACCGCAACAACAACAACAATCAGAAGCAGCTATGCCAAAGGTGTGAAAAGTATCACTCGGGGTTCTGCACCAAATTTTGCAACAAGTGTAAAAGAAATGGTCATAGCGCGGCGAAGTGTGAGGTCTACGGACCAGGGGTTAATAGAACGAAAGGAACAAATGGTGTCGGAACGAGTAATGGCGGAGCAAGTAGTGTCGGAGCAAGTTATGCCAATGTAGTTTGTTATAAATGTGGAAAACCGGGCCACATTATTAGAAATTGCCCGAACCAGGAGAACACGAATGGACAAGGCCGTGGAAGAGTTTTCAATATTAATGCGGTAGAGGCATAGGAAGACCTGGAGCTTGTTACGGGTACGTTTCTTATTGACAATAAATCTGCTTACGTTTTATTTGATTCGGGTGCGGATAGAAGCTATATGAGTAGAGATTTTTGTGCTAAATTAAGTTGTCCATTGACGCCTTTGGATAGTAAATTTTTACTCGAATTAGCAAATGGTAAATTAATTTCAGCAGATAATATATGTCGGAATCGAGAAATTAAACTGGTTAGCGAAACATTTAAGATTGATTTGATACCAGTAGAGTTAGGGAGTTTTGATGTGATAATCGGTATGGACTGGTTGAAAGAAGTGAAAGCAGAGATCGTTTGTTACAAAAATGCAATTCGCATTATACGAGAAAAAGGAAAACCCTTAATGGTGTACGGAGAAAAGGGCAACACGAAGCTACATCTTATTAGTAATTTGAAGGCACAAAAACTAATAAGAAAAGGTTGCTATGCTGTTCTAGCACACGTCGAGAAAGTACAAACTGAAGAAAAGAGCATCAATGATGTTCCCATTGCAAAAGAATTTCCCGATGTATTTCCGAAAGAATTACCGGGATTACCCCCACATCGATCCGTTGAATTTCAAATAGATCTTGTACCAGGAGCTGCACCAATAGCTCGTGCTCCTTACAGACTCGCACCCAGCGAGATGAAAGAACTGCAAAGCCAATTACAAGAACTTTTAGAGCGTGGTTTCATTCGACCAAGCACATCACCGTGGGGAGCTCCTGTTTTGTTTGTCAAGAAGAAAGATGGTACATTCAGGTTGTGTATCGACTACTGAGAGTTGAACAAACTTACCATCAAGAACCGCTACCCACTACCGAGAATTGATGACTTATTTGATCAACTACAAGGCTCGTCTATTAATTCAAAGATTGACTTACGTTCCGGGTATCATCAAATGCGGGTGAAAGAAGATGATATTCCAAAGACTGCTTTCAGAACACGTTACGGTCATTACGAGTTTATGGTCATGCCGTTTGGTTTAACTAATGCACCAGCTGTGTTCATTGACCTTATGAACTGAGTGTGTGGACCATACCTTGACAAGTTTGTCATTGTTTTCATTGATGACATACTTATTTACTCAAAGAATGACCAAGAACACGGTGAACATTTGAGAAAGGTGTTAGAAGTATTGAGGAAGGAAGAATTGTACGCTAAGTTTTCAAAGTGTGCATTTTGGTTGGAAGAAGTTCAATTCCTCGGTCACATAGTGAACAAAGAAGGTATTAAGGTGGATCCGGCAAAGATAGAAACTGTTGAAAAGTGGGAAACCCCGAAAACTCCGAAACACATACGCCAGTTTTTAGGACTAGCTGGTTACTACAGAAGGTTCATCCAAGACTTTTCCAGAATAGCAAAACCCTTGACTGCATTAACGCATAAAGGGAAGAAATTTGAATGGAATGATGAACAAGAGAAAGCGTTTCAGTTATTGAAGAAAAAGCTAACTACGACACCTATATTGTCATTGCCTGAAGGGAATGATGATTTTGTGATTTATTGTGACGCATCAAAGCAAGGTCTCGGTTGTGTATTAATGCAACGAACAAAGGTGATTGCTTATGCGTCTAGACAATTGAAGATTCACGAGCAAAATTATACGACGCATGATTTGGAATTAGGCGCGGTTGTTTTTGCATTAAAGACTTGGAGGCACTACTTATATGGGGTCAAAAGTATTATATATACCGACCACAAAAGTCTTCAACACATATTTAATCAGAAACAACTGAATATGAGGCAGCGTAGGTGGATTGAATTATTGAATGATTACGACTTTGAGATTCGTTACCACCCGGGGAAGGCAAATGTGGTAGCCGATGCCTTGAGCAGGAAGGACAGAGAACCCATTCGAGTAAAATCTATGAATATAATGATTCATAATAACCTTACTACTCAAATAAAGGAGGCGCAACAAGGAGTTTTAAAAGAGGGAAATTTAAAGGATGAAATACCCAAAGGATCGGAGAAGCATCTTAATATTCGGGAAGACGGAACCCGGTATAGGGCTGAAAGGATTTGGGTACCAAAATTTGGAGATATGAGAGAAATGGTACTTAGAGAAGCTCATAAAACCAGATACTCAATACATCCAGGAATGGGGAAGATGTACAAGGATCTCAAGAAACATTATTGGTGGTCGGGTATGAAAGCTGATGTTGCTAAATACGTAGGAGAATGTTTGACGTGTTCTAAGGTCAAAGCTGAGCATCAGAAACCATCAGGTCTACTTCAACAACCCGAAATCCCAGAATGGAAATGGGAAAACATTACCATGGATTTCATCACTAAATTGCCAAGGACTGCAAGTGGTTTTGATACTATTTGGGTAATAGTTGATCGTCTCACCAAATCAGCACACTTCCTACCAATAAGAGAAGATGACAAGATGGAGAAGTTAGCACGACTGTATTTGAAGGAAGTCGTCTCCAGACATGGAATACCAATCTCTATTATCTCTGATAGGGATGGCAGATTTATTTCAAGATTCTGGCAGACATTACAGCAAGCATTAGGAACTCGTCTAGACATGAGTACTGCCTATCATCCACAAACTGATGGGCAGAGCGAAAGGACGATACAAACACTTGAAGACGTGCTACGAGCATGTGTTATTGATTTCGGAAACAGTTGGGATCGACATCTACCATTAGCAGAATTTTCCTACAACAACAGCTACCATTCAAGCATTGAGATGGCGCCGTTTGAAGCACTTTATGGTAGAAAGTGCAGGTCTCCGGTTTGTTGGAGTGAAGTGGGGGATAGACAGATTACGGGTCCGGAGATTATACAAGAAACTACCGAGAAGATCATCCAAATTCAACAACGGTTGAAAACCGCCCAAAGTCGACAAAAGAGCTACGCTGACATTAAAAGAAAAGATATAGAATTTGAAATTGGAGAGATGGTCATGCTTAAAGTTGCACCTTGGAAAGGCGTTGTTCGATTTGGTAAACGAGGGAAATTAAATACAAGGTATATTGGACCATTCAAGATTATTGATCGTGTCGGACCAGTAGCTTACCGACTTGAGTTACCTCAACAACTCGCGGCTGTACATAACACTTTCCACGTCTCGAATTTGAAGAAATGTTTTGCTAAAGAAGATCTCACTATTCCATTAGATGAAATCCAAATCAACGAAAAACTTCAATTCATCGAAGAACTCGTCGAAATAATGGATCGTGAGGTTAAAAGACTTAAGCAAAACAAGATACCAATTGTTAAGGTTCGATGGAATGCTCGTAGAGGACCCGAGTTCACCTGGGAGCATGAAGATCAGATGAAGAAGAAATACCCTCATCTATTTCCAGAAGATTCGTCAACACCTTCAACAGCTTAAAATTTCGGGACGAAATTTATTTAACGGGTAGGTACTGTAGTGACCCGAACTTTTCCATGTATATATATATTAATTGAGATTGATGTTTACATGATTAAATGTTTCCAACATGTTAAGAAATCAAACTTGTTAAGACTTGATTAATTGAAATAGGTTTCATATAGACAATTGACCACCCAAGTTGACCGGTGATTCACGAACGTTAAAACTTGTAAAAACTATATGATGACATATATATGGTTATATATATAGTTAACATGATATTATGATAAGTAAACATATCATTAAGTATATTAACAATGAACTACATATGTAAAAACAAGACTACTAACTTAATGATTTTGAAACGAGACATATATGTAACGATTATCGTTGTAACGACATTTAATGTATATATATCATATTAAGAGATATTCGTACATCATAATATCATGATAATATAATAATTTAAAATCTCTTTTGATATTATAAACATTGGGTTAACAACATTTAACAAGATCGTTAACCTAAAGGTTTCAAAACAACATTTACATGTAACGACTAACGATGACTTAACGACTCAGTTAAAATGTATATACATGTAGTGTTTTAATATGTATTTATACACTTTTGAAAGACATCAATACACTTATCAAAATACTTCTACTTAACAAAAATGCTTACAATTACATCCTCGTTCAGTTTCATCAACAATTCTACTCGTATGCACCCGTATTCGTACTCGTACAATACACAGCTTTTAGATGTATGTACTATTGGTATATACACTCCAATTATCAGCTCTTAGCAGCCCATGTGAGTCACCTAACACATGTGGGAACCATCATTTGGCAACTAGCATGAAATATCTCATAAGATTACCAAAATATGAGTAATCATTCATGACTTATTTACATGAAAACAAAATTACATATCCTTTATATCTAATCCATACACCAACGACCAAAAACACCTACAAAAACTTTCATTCTTCAATTTTCTTCATCTAATTGATCTCTCTCAAGTTCTATCTTCAAGTTCTAAGTGTTCTTCATAAATTCCAAAAGTTCTAGTTTCATAAAATCAAGAATACTTTCAAGTTTGCTAGCTCACTTCCAATCTTGTAAGGTGATCATCCAACCTCAAGAAATCTTTGTTTCTTACAGTAGGTTATCATTCTAATACAAGGTAATAATCATATTCAAACTTTGGTTCAATTTCTATAACTATAACAATCTTATTTCAAGTGATGATCTTACTTAAACTTGTTTTCGTGTCATGATTCTGCTTCAAGAACTTCGAGCCATCCAAGGATCCGTTGAAGCTAGATCCATTTTTCTCTTTTCCAGTAGGTTTATCCAAGGAACTTAAGGTAGTAATGATGTTCATAACATCATTCGATTCATACATATAAAACTATCTTATTCGAAGGTTTAAACTTGTAATCACTAGAACATAGTTTAGTTAATTCTAAACTTGTTCGCAAACAAAAGTTAATCCTTCTAACTTGACTTTTAAAATCAACTAAACACATGTTCTATATCTATATGATATGCTAACTTAATGATTTAAAACCTGGAAACACGAAAAACACCGTAAAACCGGATTTACGCCGTCGTAGTAACACCGCGGGCTGTTTTGGGTTAGTTAATTAAAAACTATGATAAACTTTGATTTAAAAGTTGTTATTCTGAGAAAATGATTTTTATTATGAACATGAAACTATATCAAAAAATTATGGTTAAACTCAAAGTGGAAGTATGTTTTCTAAAATGGTCATCTAGACGTCGTTCTTTCGACTGAAATGACTACCTTTACAAAAATGACTTGTAACTTATTTTTCCGACTATAAACCTATACTTTTTCTGTTTAGGTTCATAAAATAGAGTTCAATATGAAACCATAGCAATTTGATTCACTCAAAACGGATTTAAAATGAAGAAGTTATGGGTAAAACAAGATTGGATAATTTTTCTCATTTTAGCTACGTGAAAATTGTTAACAAATCTATTCCAACCATAACTTAATCAACTTGTATTGTATATTATGTAATCTTGAGATACCATAGACACGTATACAATGTTTCGACCTATCATGTCGACACATCTATATATAGTTCGGAACAACCATAGACACTCTATATGTGAATGTTGGAGTTAGCTATACAGGGTTGAGGTTGATTCCAAAATATATATAGTTTGAGTTGTGATCAATACTGAGATACGTATACACTGGGTCGTGGATTGATTCAAGATAATATTTATCGATTTATTTCTGTACATCTAACTGTGGACAACTAGTTGTAGATTACTAACGAGGACATCTGACTTAATAAACTTAAAACATCAAAATATATTAAAAGTGTTGTAAATATATTTTGAACATACTTTGATATATATGTATATATTGTTATAGGTTCGTGAATCAACCAGTGGCCAAGTCTTACTTCCCGACGAAGTAAAAATCTGTGAAAGTGAGTTATAGTCCCACTTTTAAAATCTAATATTTTTGGGATGAGAATACATGCAGGTTTTATAAATGATTTACAAAATAGACACAAGTACGTGAAACTACATTCTATGGTTGAATTATCGAATTCGAATATGCCCCTTTTTATTAAGTCTGGTAATCTAAGAATTAGGGAACAGACACCCTAATTGACGCGAATCCTAAAGATAGATCTATTGGGCTTAACAAACCCCATCCAAAGTACCGGATGCTTTAGTACTTCGAAATTTATATCATATCCGAAGGGTGTCCCGGAATGATGGGGATATTCTTATATATGCATCTTGTTAATGTCGGTTACCAGGTGTTCACCATATGAATGATTTTTATCTCTATGTATGGGATGTGTATTGAAATATGAAATCTTGTGGTCTATTATTATGATTTGATATATATAGGTTAAAGCTATAACTCACCAACATTTTTGTTGACGTTTTAAGCATGTTTATTCTCAGGTGATTATTAAGAGCTTCCGCTGTCGCATACTTAAATAAGGACGAGATTTAGAGTCCATGCTTGTATGATATTGTGTAAAAACTGCATTCAAGAAACTTATTTTGTTGTAACATATTTGTATTGTAAACCATTATGTAATGGTCGTGTGTAAACAGGATATTTTAGATTATCATTATTTGATAATCTACATAAAGCTTTTTAAAACCTTTATCTATGAAATAAAGGTTATGGTTTGTTTTAAAATGAATGCAGTCTTTGAAAAACGTCTCATATAGAGGTTAAAACCTCGCAACGAAATAAATTAATATGGAACGTTTTTAATCTATAAGAACGGGACATTTCATGTGGTTCTTGTGGAGTAGGAATGGCTTCATCAGAAGTTACAGGTATTTCAGGTGGTTTAAGTGTTGTACCACTTCTTGTGGTAATGGCTTTAGCTGTTTCATTCCGGGGGTTAGCATTTGTATCACTAGGTAGACTTCCCGGTTTTCTTTCACCTATTAACCTTGCTAGGTTACTTACTTGTTGTTCCAGATTTTGAATAGAAGCTTGTTGATTTCTAAATGCTTGAGCATTTTGTTCATTGGTTTGTTTCTTAGATGTGAAAAACTGCGTTTGAGTTTCAACTAGCTTTGTCATCATATCTTCTAAATTCGGCTTTTTATCATCGGTTTGTTGTGGTGGTTTGTTTTGAAAATTTGGTCTTTGCTGATTGTAATTATTATTGGATACTTGTTAATTGCTAGGACCTTGTTGGTTGTTGTATGGAATATTTCTGTTATAATTCTGGTTTTGATTGTAAATCGGTCTTGGCGGTTGATAATTATTCTGATAATTATTTCCAGGCCTTTGGTTTATGTATGAAATATTCTCTCTTTGTTCCATTGTTAATTCAATACTGAGACAATCTTTTGTCAAATGTGGTCCTCCACACTGCTCACAACTAATTCGTATTGAGTGAATATCTTTAGTCATCTTTTCCATTCGTCTCTCGAAAGCATCTATCTTTGCGGAAATGGAATCTAAGTCATGGCTAGAATCGGCTCTAGCTGCTTTAGATGATCTAACGATATCTTTTTCTTGGTGCCACTCATGTGAGTGGGAAGCAGTGTTATCAATAATTTTGTAAGCATCAGTTTCGGTTTTCTACATAATAGAACCACCAGCTGCTATATCTATGTCTTTCCTTGTAGTGATGTCGCATCCTTGGTAGAATATTTGTACTATTTGACAGTTGTCTAAACCATGTTGCGGACATCCTCTTAACAACTTTCCATATCTTGTCCATGCCTCATATAGAGTTTCATTTGGTTTCTGTGTAAACGTAACAATTTCTGCTTGAAGTCTTACGGCTTTAGATGCCGGAAAAAATTGTTTAAGAAAATTTTCAACTAATACGTCCCATGTATCGATCGCCCCTTCAGGTAACGATTCCAACCAATCTTTGGCTTCTCCCTTTAAAGTCCAGGGAAATAACATGAGATATATCTGTTCATCCTCCACTTCTCGGATTTTAAATAGTGTGCAGATCCTATTAAAGGTACGTAGATGTTCATTTGGATCTTCCTTCGGCGCACCACTAAATTGGCATTGATTAGTCACCATGTGTAGAATTTATCCTTTGATTTCATAATCTGGCGCATTAATGTCTGGATGAGTAATTGCGTGACCTTGGCCAGTGCGTTTAGCTCTCATTCGGTCTTCCATACTTAGAGGTTCTAGATTTTCCATAATTGAATTTGTTGAATCGGAATCACTAGAGGATTCTGATTTAATGGTTCGTTCCTCAACAATCTCTGTTTGAATGATTGGTGGTTCCGGGGGAAAGTTTAGTGGTTCAGGATCTACGAACCGTTCCTGAATATTCTCCGGATTCTCAATTGTGAGGTCGGGTTCAAAAAATGGATTATCGGAAATTTGAACTGAAGTACTTGGTCGACTGGATGACGATTCTAAAGAAAAATCAACGGCAGTTATATTTGCTAAATGTCTTGATCTAGTTACAGGTGGTGAACGTACAAAAGGTGGTGAACGTCTTGCTCGGTGCATTCACTGAATATCCTATTAGTTTTTAAAAAGGAAAGAAAAATTATATAAGTTATCCAATCAATAGACTTTTCTGATTTTGCCCACGTTTCGAATAGCCAAAAGATGCAGCAGAGGGGCAGGATTCGTTTGGTCTCAATATAATTGAGTACTGTTTGGCTCCAATAACCCGGTCCACGTACAAATCCAACTATTACTACGAACCAGAAAATTTTGATGTCTATCAATTTAACCACTTAGAACAAATTTTCGTAATTTTAAGAAATTTAGAGAAGAAGTAGAAAAAATTCTAAGTCCTAAAAACTAGAATGGCGAGAAATAAGAAAGAAATAGATTGCGCGTCGAAAAGTGTCGAAAAATGAAAAAGACGAAGAGTGGTTTGTAAACACGCGGTTAATCCAACCTTATAACTATCACTATCTTAAAATTAAAACTACAAATAGAGATCACTAATTGGAATTGTAATTGATACATAGGTAAACGGCGTCGAAAGATAAAAATAAGAAAATAGCGCGAAAAATGGCGTTGCAAAATTCTAAAGCACCTAAAACTTAGTCTAAGGAATAAGCACTTAAGGGATTTTACGGCAAAGCCTAAAAATCTAAAAATGAAAATAACTATGGCAAAACTAAACTTAATACTAAAAGTTGTGACTGAGTCTAAAAATCTAAAGGTAATAAAACTTAAAATAATTTTTTTTTTTATATGCAGGCTCAAAATGGGAGTGCAGATTCAAAATTGAATGCAAGTTCAAAAGCTGATGCAGGTTCAAAACTGATGCAGATTCAAAATTATGCAGGCTCAAAACTGATTTTTTTTTTTTACGTTTTTTTTTTTTACGTTTTTTTTTTTTGTTTTTTTTTACGTTTTTTTTTAAATATATATATTTTACAAGAACTAAAAAAAACTTAATAAAAAAAAGCTTTTATGTGGCGTTTCGCTTCGGCGTGTCCCCGGCAGCGGCGCCAAAAATATCTTGATGTCGTAGGGGGTGTATACAAAATAGTATTATTTTTAGTGCGAAATACTATTAAATATGCTACAATTTTACACAAGTTATTTATTTATTTATCGAGTGGATATACTTAAACCTTGCTACAACACTTATAGGCAGTGTACCTAATCGTATTATAGTATAGTTTTTAGTAAGTCCGGTTCGTTCCACAGGGAAAGCTCGAGAAGTTTAACGCACACAAAATAGAAAAATAGAAAAATATATATCTATAAAGTAGTAGTATTATTATAAAGGGGGGTTTTTACCGTTTAATGACCGGTTTGTCGATTTTAAAACTTTAGTCGCAGTTAAAACCAAATGTAAAATATTAAAAATAAATACAAGACTTAAATTAAAGCGTAAAGTAAATAACGATAATGAAATTGCGAATAATAAAAGTGCGATAAAATAAACTTGCGATAATTAAAGAGTGCGATAATTAAAAGTGCAATTAAATAAAATAAAAATGCGATAATTAGAAGTGCAATTAAATATAAAATAAAAGAAATTAAATATGAAATAAAAGAATTATGCTTATTTAAACTTCCGTAATCATGATGTTTGACGTGTTGATTTTAGTTTTATGCCCATGGGTTAATTGTCCTTTGTCCTGGATTATTTAATATGTCCGTCTGGTTTTTGTCCATAACAGTCCATCAGTCATAAATATAAAGTGCGAGTGTCCTCGTCAAATTATCCTTATACCCGAAGTTAAATTTTCCACTAATTGGGGACTTAAACTGTAACAAGATTTTAATACTTTGTTTAATAATTACACCAGGATGTCAACTGAGTGTAACCCAAGGTTTTAATATTTTGTTATCGATTATACCAAGTGTCCTTTTACATAATTTCACCCCTGTTTTAATTATTCTAGTGGCTATTAATCCATTTCCGTGTCCGGTTAAATGAACGATTATTCGTACATATAAATACCCCGCCCATCGTGTCCGATTGAGTGTATATGGTAATTTATAGGGACGCCCAATTGTAAATCTTTATATTAACATTAACAAACTATCATTTAGTTAAACAAATATAAAGCCCATTAATAGCCCATAGTCTAATTTCCACAAGTGTCGTTCTTTTGTCCAAACCCCAATTATGGTACAAAGCCCAATTACCCAATTTTAGTAATTAGCCCAACATCATGATTACTTCGTTTTAAATAAGCATAATAATAACTTAGCTACGAGACATTAATGTAAAAAGGTTGAACATAACTTACAATGATTAAAAATAGCGTAGCGTTACACGGACAGAATTTCGACTTACACAATCAAAACGATCTCTATCATAAATCTTATTATTATCATAATTTAAACTTAAAATTAAGATTATTGTTATATCTGATTACATTAACATTATGATAGAGAATTATAAATATAGATATTGATATTTGATATAGAAAAGGGATCGATATATATAGAAAGATAGATTTAGGATAGAAAAAGGTATGCGTAAAATACATCGACAATCATCGCCTTTTATAGGCAAAATATGAAATTGAATTTTCATTTACGACCCCTGAACTATGCTCAATTAACAACTTTTTATTATTTAATATTATTCTTATTATGAATTATTTAAATATTATATTTTATTCTTGTGCATAGTTGACTCGTAATTTTTACACCGTTGCGTCGAGCGCTGAAAGTTGGTTCATGCCCCGGTTCCGGATTTTCGAACGTCCTTTCGTACAATTTTATATCGTGTACTTTGCGTTTTGTAACTTGTACTCTTGTCATTTTTAGACGTTCTTCATCAATAATTTGAACCTTTTTGATTGTATCTTGTACTTTTGAGCTGTTTGGACCTTTGTGTCTTCAATTCGTCGTTTTCGCCTTTTGTCTTCGCACTTATTTAATATAAACGAATATTACTTGAAAATGGAACAATATCAACTAAAATCTTGTCTTTCTTGGGGAATAATGCTATAAAATATGTGTTCATTTTTGGCATTATCAGATAGATAGAAAAAGTTGTTAAAAATTCGGCCAGAATTCATTATATTTAAAGAACCTGAGCAGCTACAGTACTCCATGCGACCGCATGGAGTTTGTGCTTCCTGGCCATGCGGTCGTATGGCCACCTTTCACTGGTCAGGTACTTTTCTTTGCTTCTTGCCGACGGTTTATTAAATATATATATATATATATATATATATATATATATATATATATATATATATATATATATATATATATATATATATATATATATATATATATATATAATATATAATTTTATATATATTATATTATATTTATATGCATAGTTGACTTGTCATTTTAGCTCCGTTGCGTCGCGCGTTGAGAGTTGACTCATGTCCCGGTTCCGGATTTTTGAACGTCCTTTTGTACTATTTAATATCTTGTATTTTGCGTTTTATGTCTTGTACTTTTGTAACTTTTGAGATGTTTCTTATCAATAATTTGAACTTCTTGGATTGTACTTTGTACTTTTGAGCTTTTTGATCGTTTGCGTCTTCAAATCGTCGAATCTGTCTTTTATCTTCACCTTTTATTATTTAAATGAATATCACTTGTAAATAGAACAATTGCAACCAAAAGCTTATCTTTCTTGAAGGATAATGCTATGAAATATATGTTCGTTTTTAGCATTATCAAATATTCCCACACTTGAGCGTTGCTTGTCCTCAAGCAATATAGAACTTGAATATAACATTACTAGAATCACTTCTTTATTCTTCACACTTTGTACATCAGTGATTTTAATACGGCGGTATGAACAATGGTAGTAACGATGTGGTTTACAGTCCCACATGACTATGAAAATTTAGATCCTTTAGGAAATTGGATCTTTATGAAAACATTTGATCTTTTGAAAATTCAATCTAGCTTTTACCCAAGATAAGTTTTTCGGAATAACCCTTTACCGGTGTTTGCAACATGTTTTTGTGGGTTGTGTGGGTTTCATATTTTAAAATTTTAGCTCAAAACTTGCGGTTTTGTGTCACCCACTTGCTAACCTTGTATTAGGAAAGTAACACGTCCAGTATACTTGCTCCGTATATTACCTTTCGGTAAACTACCGTCCGGTTGTAAAGGAAAGCGTTGAACAAGCAACTGTTAAGGCAATGTCCCGTGACATGCTTTTGATTATGGTCTATATCGTGTCGGATGCAATTACTATCCTTTGTAGGAGCAATAGTAAAGATCACCCTATAGTTTTTCGGTCTGGCACAAGGTCGTGTCTTCGACCATGCTATGCAACCATCGTTCTTACGGTTGACACCCGATTTGGTTCAGGTGACTTAATGAATTCCAGGTGAATTTCTAAGATTTTACGTTTAATGGTAATGAACGCATTGAAAATGGGTTTTCAGAAAACAAATTGGTTTTAATTTTGATCAAAATATTTTCTCGTTCAAGCTCGAGTTTAGATATCATTGAATTCCATGAGTTTGTAATTCTCAATCTTTAAAGTCAATCTCAAGGATTGAGTAATATCAGGCTTAAAAGCAGATTTTTAATCTTTAAGGAGATTATCCTTTCTGGGGGTCTGATTCATTAGTCTTATCAAGCTAATTTGCACGGCGCCCTCCCCATTTTACGAGACAGATCCTCTCATGGAGAGGATAAGTCTGACCACTTAGCGACCCTGTTTGATGCTGAGGTCCGTGGATTTCCTGCTGATTTTAGAGATGAATTTTCTAGATTTTTCGTCAACCTACAGCTGGTCTGGACGACAACTTCCTGACCTAAATCAAGAAGCGCCTGTCTTTTTCGGAAGACTTTACTTCCTTTTAATGATGGAATTGATTCATTGTGTAGATCCATCTATTCTTTCAAAGGTATTACAATAAATCGGGTAAAACTGATTAGTTTAGTCTAAAGCAAAAGTACCTGCAATAATCTGTACCAAATATGTGAAAGGACCCGTCCTAATCCATCCGGACGAAGTCCATATTGATTATAAACGATTCACAACAGTTGTTTACATCGCGAGGTATTTGACCTCTATATGATACATTTTACAAACATTGCATTCGTTTTGAAAAGACAATCTTTCATTACATCTAAAGTTGACAGACACGCATACCATTTCATAATATATCCAACTATAATACTTAATAATGATCTTGATAAACTCAACGACTCGAATGCAACGTCTTTTGAAATATGTCATGAATGACTCCAAGTAATATCTTTAAAATGATCAAATGTACAGCGGAAGATTTCTTTCGTACCTGAGAATAAACATGCTTTCAAGTGTCAACCAAAAGGTTGGTGAGTTCATTAGTTTAGCATAAATAATCATTTCATAATTTTAATAGACCACAACATTTCATATTTTCATTTCTCATAAACATATGTCCCATGCATAGAGACAAAAATATCATTCATATGGATTGAACACCTGGTAACCGACATTCACAATATGCATATTAGAATATCCCCATCATTCCGGGATCCTCCTTCGGACATGATATAAATTTCGAAGTACTAAAGCATCCGGTACTTTGGATGGGGCTTGTTGGGCCCGATAGATCTATCTTTAGAGTTCGCGTCAATTAGGGTGCTTGTTCCCTAATTCTTAGATTACCAGACTTAATAAAAAGGGCATATTCGATTAGATAATCCAACCATAGAATGTAGTTTCGATTACTTGTGTCTATTTCGTAAAACAGTTATAAAAGCAGCGCATGTATTCTCAGTCCCAAAAATATATATTGCAAAAGCATTTAAGAAGGGATTAATGAAACTCACATAAGGTATTTTGTAGTAAAAATACATATGACGATATTGAACAACAGGACAGTGTAGGGTTGGCCTCGGATTCAGAACCTATATCATTTGTATATTTATCAATACACATAATCGTAATCGAGTAAATTCATATATCATATCATAATTTATATGTTATATAGTTTTAAGTTGTATACATATATTTAATGTAATTAATATTTATATAGTTTTTTTTAATGTATATATATATATATATATATATATATATATATATATATATATATATATATATATATATATATATATATATATATATATATATATATATATATATATATATATATATATATATATATATATATATATATATGATTAGTATTTATAAAAATCCATAATTTGTTATATTATATAGGTTTATATGATTAGTATTTATTTGGTAAAATAATAGTAATATTTATAACTAAAATAAATTTTGTATCTTTTTATGATAATAATAATAATAATGTTAAAAATACAAGTAATGTTAATAATAATAATAATAATAATAATAATAATAATAATAATAATAATAATAATAATAATAATAATAATAATAATAAGTTTAATGAAAAGTTAAATTTACTAATAATAATGTTAATGTTAATACTAATACTAAATTTAATGAAAATAATGATAAATTTTATTAGTTTCATAATAGTAATAATAATAATCACAATCATAATAACAATGATAATACTTAAATGATAAACTTTATATTAATATTAATAATACCTATAAAAATAATAATGATAATAATTTTTCTAATACTTATAAGCATAAATATGATATTAGCACTAATAATTATTACAACACTAACATTAAAAATAAAAATAGCAATCATAATAATAATAATGAGAAAGGAAACTACCTTCTATAGCTTTTCTAAAACAAAATGCCCCAGATCGGGCTTGAACCCGTGACCTCCCACTTACCCACAAACACCCCATACCATTTGACTATTCTTGATTTCCTGATTTTAATCCAACTTGCTTATTTAAAACCCGTTTCGTCTTATAACTTAGCCCAATCTTTCGGCCCAACAAAAATTGGGATATAGCCCGATAGTAACCAGCGACGGCCCAATTAACAAATTAAAGGTCCACACGAATTTTAAGTCTGTAAATGAGGGGGGGGGGGGAATAACGAAACAGTAGCTGGGGACAGGAATAAGACACCGCAATTATATACATCATCTTTATCTTTCGTGGATCAACACCACCATAAAATCACAACATCACGTATCATAATCATCATCAACATCAACACGATAATTATAAGCCTTTAAGCCGGCTCAGCTCAACAGGCTCGAACGAATTCTTCATCGTCATCATTCGTGTGTTAAATTCCAACAGAAACAACGAATAGCAGCAACAGTGGTAACGATATGGTGGTTTACGGTTGGTTTGGGTTATGATGGAACGAACCAGAAAAGACGAAGTGATGGTTGCAGGTCTGGTTTTTTTTTTTTAACGGAACTATTAGAGAGAGATAGGATGAGAGAGAGAGATAGAAGAAGGTGGCGGTTGAGTGGTGACTTTAGTCAGAGAAGAAAATCGAAACAGGAGAAACGTAAAAATAAAATGACGAGTTTTTTTGTGATTCTTAATGAAGGTGAACTTGGTGTTGGTCTGAGCTGAACCGAAAATAAAGTAGTAGTAGTTCGATTGTTGTCTGATCAAGATGATGAGTGTGGTGGTTTTTAATTGTTGGTGGTGATGACGTTCGAAGGGAAACAGAAGGCAGAAGTTGAAGGTGGTTTTCGAACATATCATAAAAAACAGGAACCTCGTGTTTGTAGGCGGTTTAATTGATGGTGATCGTGGCTCATGATGTTCTTGGACGTACAAAAGAGATAGAAACGAGAACAATATGTGGGTGTCGTTTGGCTCGATTGGAAATAGAAACAGTAAGCCTAGTTGCTTACTTTAATGGTGGAAGTAGTGGTGATTAGAGTGACGGCCCATGGTTGCAAGTGATGGCTCATGCCCCGGTCAAGAGAGGAGGAAGGAATATGGGTTTTGTTGTATCATATCATATGTATATGTAGGATAAATATTTATATATATTATACGTAAAATGATAATAATATATATATATATATATATATATATATATATATATATATATATATATTATTTGTGAATGATTGGTCTATCATAAATGTGCAAAGGAAACACCAAAGAAATAGTGTAGCTGCCATGATTAAAGAATTATTCTGCTGACAGTTAGATATTTTCAATTCGCGGAGTGCTATATCGTGTCCATTGCTAAACAGTTAACATATAAAAGTGTTCCTAAAAATTCCATATTTTTAGGTTAAGTATATTTAATTATTTCAGTCCTTAGCTGTTTGAAACCTGATCAAAAAGGTTTGATAATTATTTATTTTCTGTTCCAATTTATATGTACGGAGTACTAATATTTAAACTTAAAAAGGTAAAAATATTTTTAACAAATCTAAAATCTTTGTAATCAAATTACAGTCCAACTTTTATCTTAATCCTTCGTATTTATATATTATATATATATGAACACTAACGAAATGTCAACCGAGTGTTACAGACGTTTACAGAATAGGTCCAAAATCATATTTATTCAATATACTCTTTATATATATAAGAACAGTTTTAAATAATAAATTTTACTAAGTAAATACATTTATTAATTATATATTTTAAACAATTAAATTTAATATAACAATATATATATATATATATATACACAAGTAATATTTTTATATATAACTACACATATTTATATATATATATATATATATATATATATATATATATATACATACTTACAAATATTGGTTCGTGAATCATCGGGATTTGTCAAAAGTAAATGAATGCATAAACATAGTTCAAAATTTCTGAGACTTCAATATTATAGACTTTGCTCATCGTGTCGGAATTATATAAAAATTAAGTATAAATTTGGTCGGAAATTTCCGGGTCATCACAGTACCTACCCGTTAAAGAAATTTCGTCCCGAAATTTGAGTGAGGTGGTCATGGCTAACAATAAAAATGTTTTCATGACGAATATGAGTTGATAAATTGAGTTTTATCATCATTGAGTAATACAGATAAAATAATTCGATTATTCGAAGAGCACGAATGAAACTATCATGAGAGAGGTCCCAACGGGCATCGTCCACCTTCGCCCAAAAACTTGCCCAAATTTTTTTTTTTTTTTTTGCCGTTAGTAAAAAAAAAAAAAAATTCCAACGGCTATCCCAACGGTCACTTTTATCCTATAAAAACACCAACCATATACTTCATTTTATACACTCAAACATATATTTCTTTTACATTTCCACCTTTCTCAAAATCAAAATCAAACACTCCCAAACTGCAAAATGTTAACACTTCCCCCAATGATTGTTTCATTCGATGTTCATTACGGAGGTGATTTCCGTAATCAAATGAAGGAATATAAGTGGTGCGACAGTATTTCGTTTGAAGATATTGACATTCGTGATGTTGGTTTACAAGACTTGCTATCCTTTCTGAAGGAAAAAGTCCCGTGTGAATTCACGTCTGTGTTCTTTTATAAAGACGATTATGATGCGGATTGTAGGGCAAGTTTTCTGTGTACCGATGATCAATGGTACTTTATAAAAGATACCATTGAAGATCGTGGTAAACGTATTTCTTTGTACGCGGTTCTTGAAGATGAAGAGACGTCGGGTTAT
The DNA here is from genome assembly GCF_046630445.1 of Rutidosis leptorrhynchoides. NCBI lineage: Eukaryota > Viridiplantae > Streptophyta > Magnoliopsida > Asterales > Asteraceae > Rutidosis > Rutidosis leptorrhynchoides. Next base: position 223,189,062 of record NC_092341.1, read on the forward strand.
CGTTACCTCGATGAATCAACTGAAGCAGCAGTTGAGGCATCAAGAGAAATACCGATGTCTCCAGAGTACCTCACGGATGGTGAAATGACTGGTGAACGTTACTTTGCAGATGACAATTGACGACGACGAGTAGTTTGATTGTAATCTTTTAAATTTTTAATTGTCGTGATGTTTTAATTTTTAATTATTGTAATTTTAGTATTGTTGTCGAGTTTTATATCTTCCTTTATGTTTCGGAGCTCTTCGTCTTTTTAATCTCCTCTCGATCTCTAGTAAAACGAGTAATGGTCTAGAATTTGTAAGTATGGAGTTGCGAATGAATTTAATGTTATAATCAAGAAAGAACGTAACAGCACGATTTGATTAGTCAAATTACCAGAATCATTGAGAGTAGAGCTATCAAGAATATACTTTCTTGATATGTTCAGAAGTTAATTAGAACGAAAGAGTTATGTAACATGACACATGATGGTGGTATGATTTACTGTGAACCATCATGTCCCATTAGAACTCAGCATGACTTACTATAATATAATTACGTTGATCAAGTGTCATTATATTATACTAACTCATGCATCAGTTCCCAACACTACTTCAAAAACATTCATATTTTAAATTTGAAAGTTTACAGAATATAGAAACTAACAGTTTCTATATGATGTAACACTGATAGCACGAAGAGATTAATGATTTCAGATAAGATTAGTTATGAAAATATATTCAGAAATATCAAGGATATTTATAATGAAAGATACGATAATATCTCGGAATATCTAAGATCAGAGGATGATAGAAACTATTTTCCGCAAGGGTTTAGAGTAAGGAGCATGATATTCACTAAAGACTTTAGCAGACATTGAATCATTTGGATTCTTTGAAGTCAAACTTATTCTTTGTGATTTTTCCACGGCTTTCTTCATAGTTTCGCATAATCTGCTTTTCGGTACTAAATTTTTCTATTGAATGTTTCCAATATAATGACACACAGGAAGCACGAAGAGGTATATAATTTCGGACGAGAATATTTATGAAAATATCCTCAGAAATATCGAAGATATTGATGATGATATTTTGGAATTTCTAAGTTCGATGGTTGATGGAGAAAGATTTTCCGCAAGATTTTAACATGACTCCGGAGCAAGATATTCTCTAAAGATTTCAACGGATCCAGAATTACCTGAATCCTTTGAATATAGGGTTTGGTCCTTGTATTTGTCCTTGTTCTCCTTCATGGGTAGCTCAACCTGTTTTTCAATACCAAATTTCGAGCGTTCCTAACACTCCTTTTTTTATCATCAAACTTTTGGCCGTTTAGACCATCTACCATTATTCTATTTCTTCTGCATTTAATGCTATGATATCTGAATCATCGGTTATTAATCCGAGGTGGTTTCAGGAAAATTATGTTTTTAGATGATTAAACGCTGATGGTAATATGGTGGAATATGAAAGGTTCCCTGGTAACAATAAAAGAGCATGCGTATATATCAACGTTATAATAAGGTTGTTTCGTACGAAAAGTCGAAGTTGTCTTGCTGGAGCTGTGACAAAATTTGGCTATTTTGAAGAAGAACTGCAAAGTTATTTTGGGTAATAATAACACTAAAGAAATTAGCACAGTTATGTATTGAACGTTTACTCAGTTTCCGAGAGTCTTTCAAGTGCATTACTATATGCATCAATCTTTTCTTCCGTAAATGAAGTGCGGTTGGTTCATCCTCTCGATTGAGGTGTTTTCAAGAATCATGAAAGGTTTGAACGCAGAACGTAATCGTGAAGATACATATGTTGTTCAAGACGAAATCAAGTGGCAACTTGAAGAATTGTTTAGTTTCATATGTTATAATCAATATTTTAATTCATTTTAATTGTCCAATGTTATTAGTCCACAGTCGATAGTCCACAGTTGACAGTCCAATAATTCATATATAGTTTAATATATAATATTCGTATTAATTAATACGTGTTGTGACCCGTATACGTCTTAGACTCGATCACAACTCAAACTATATATATTATTGTAGAATCAACCTCAACCCTGTATAGAGAACTCGATCATTACTCCATATAGAGTGTCTATGGTGATTCCAAATAATATATATAGATGCGTCGATATGATATGTCAAAACATTGTATACGTGTCCCGATATTTAAAATGCATAAATAACAGAATGACGATAAATAAAGTGCGTAAAATAAATAACAGAAATTAAATGACGCTAAATAAAATTGCGAGAATGTAAATTGCGATAATTAAATTGCGATAAATAAAATGTAACCAGTTAGCTAGGAGCAGTTAGCTAGGAACAGTTAGCTAGGATCTTGTTAGCGTGGTTTCTTAACAAAATTTCATATTGTTAATTAGTCTGTTTCTAATCAATTTTTATTGTGTCCATTATTTCTTCATTATGCCACTTGTTGGATTCTGATAAATCAAAATCCAAATTTGAAATTGGATGAATATGGTTATTCTGTGGTGAACGGATTTGTATATCGGTGGATGTAAATATGATAGTAAATGATTGTTGAATCAGATTCGAATAATGTACAGTTTAACTTATTAATGTGAAATCTAAATATTCCTCGGGTATTACCTACCCGTTAAAATATTTTCACCATTAACAGTTTGTACGAAAGAATTTTTAATTACAATCTTTATGAAAATATACTTACATATATATCCTCTTCAGATGTAATCATGGATTTAATGAGTTAATATGATATTAATCTCATTTGATTTACCGTTAGAACAAGAATATATAATCTCTAAAACATTAGAGATTACATAATCGCTATGTCGAACGAAGATAAAATAGATAGAACGATACATAGTACGATGTTTATACTCGAGGTACAGAATGAGATGTTGAGACCTGAATTGTTGATGGTACTGGTGCTGTTACTGATGGTACTGTTGGTGTCGGTGATGTTGCTGAAGCTGGCACATTTTGCACCATATTCTCTAAATTGATTACTCGAGCGTGAAGTTCGTTGACTTCTTGTATTACTCCGGGATGATTGTCGGTCGGAACGAGCGGATGAATAAGGTTTCGAATTTTGAGATGTTATATAATCATGGCGAGATATTCGGTAAATGATGGTGAAAATAGTGTTTCGGACTGGTTCGCCGGTAAGTGCGTCAGGTTCTTTGCCAATAGGTGAATTCGGTTGGTGGAAGGGATAGCCTTCTTCGTGTCTCCATTGGTTAGGTCAACTACGAACCCATTAGATGAATTGGTTGATTCATTCTGGTGACGCTGCTTTTGGAGCTTAGGTGAACATCTATATCGGAATAGCTGTCGGAATAACTATCGGAATAGCTATCGGAATCTGAGGGACTCGAACTGGTTGAAGGATTCATCTCGTACGATCAGATACAGGATTTTCGATAGGAAATAGATTATAGGATGTAGCTTAGTACTCTGCAATACATAATTTACATATGCATATATAATACTAAAATCTCATAAGTTACGGAGGAATCTACAGAAGCTGTCAGGCAAAGATAACGATAACAGATAAGCTAAGATATGAATTTATCTATACACTGTCTATGCAATAGCGGCAAGACGTGTCTAGACTTTAAGGATGATAAACAAGTAATTTTCGACACGAAATGATAAGCAAAACTTTTGACATGCAGACACGGTCGAAGTCCAGACTCACTAATGCATCCTAACGACTTATCAGTTATACACACTAATGCAGACCTGGTTCGCTAAGACCACCGCTCTGATACCAACTGAAAGGACCCGTCCTAATCCATCCGGACGAAGTCCATATTGATTATAAACGATTCACAATAGTTGTTTACATCGCGAGGTATTTGACCTCTATATGATACATTTTACAAACATTGCATTCGTTTTGAAAAGACAATCTTTCATTACATCTAAAGTTGACAGACACGCATACCATTTCATAATATATCCAACTATAATACTTAATAATGATCTTGATAAACTCAACGACTCGAATGCAACGTCTTTTGAAATATGTCATGAATGACTCCAAGTAATATCTTTAAAATGATCAAATGCACAGCGGAAGATTTCTTTCGTACCTGAGAATAAACATGCTTTCAAGTGTCAACCAAAAGGTTGGTGAGTTCATTAGTTTAGCATAAATAATCATTTCATAATTTTAATAGACCACAACATTTCATATTTTCATTTCTCATAAACATACGTCCCATGCATAAAGACAAAAATATCATTCATATGGATTGAACACCTGGTAACCGACATTCACAATATGCATATTAGAATATCCCCATCATTCCGGGATCCTCCTTCGGACATGATATAAATTTCGAAGTACTAAAGCATCCGGTACTTTGGATGGGGCTTGTTGGGCCCGATAGATCTATCTTTAGAGTTCGCGTCAATTAGGGTGTTTGTTCCCTAATTCTTAGATTACCAGACTTAATAAAAAGGGCATATTCGATTAGATAATCCAACCATAGAATGTAGTTTCGATTACTTGTGTCTATTTCGTAAAACAGTTATAAAAGCAGCGCATGTATTCTCAGTCCCAAAAATATATATTGCAAAAGCATTTAAGAAGGGATTAATGAAACTCACATAAGGTATTTTGTAGTAAAAATACATATGACGATATTGAACAACAGGACAGTGTAGGGTTGGCCTCGGATTCAGAACCTATATCATTTGTATATTTATCAATACACATAATCGTAATCGAGTATATTCATATATCATATCATAATTTATATGTTATATAGTTTTAAGTTGTATACATATATTTAATGTAATTAATATTTATATAGTTTTTTTTAATGTATATATATATATATATATATATATATATATATATATATATATATATATATATATATATATATATGATTAGTATTTATAAAAATCCATAATTTGTTATATTATATAGGTTTATATGATTTGTATTTATTTGGTAAAATAATAGTAATATTTATAACTAAAATAAATTTTGTATCTTTTTATGATAATAATAATAATAATGTTAAAAATACAAGTAATGTTAATAATAATAATAATAATAATAATAATAATAATAATAATAATAATAATAATAATAATAATAATAATAATAATAATAATAATAATAATAATAATAATAATAATAATAATAATAATAATAATAAGTTTAATGAAAAGTTAAATTTACTAATAATAATGTTAATGTTAATACTAATACTAAATTTAATGAAAATAATGATAAATTTTATTAGTTTCATAATAGTAATAATAATAATCACAATCATAATAACAATGATAATACTTAAATGATAAACTTTATATTAATATTAATAATACCTATAAAAATAATAATGATAATAATTTTTCTAATACTTATAAGCATAAATATGATATTAGCACTAATAATTATTACAACACTAACATTAAAAATAAAAATAGCAATCATAATAATAATAATGAGAAAGGAAACTACCTTCTATAGCTTTTCTAAAACAAAATGCCCCAGATCGGGCTTGAACCCGTGACCTCCCACTTACCCACAAACACCCCATACCATTTGACTATTCTTGATTTCCTGATTTTAATCCAACTTGCTTATTTAAAACCCGTTTCGTCTTATAACTTAGCCCAATCTTTCGGCCCAACAAAAATTGGGACATAGCCCGATAGTAACCAGCGACGGCCCAATTAACAAATTAAAGGTCCACGCGAATTTTAAGTCTGTAAATGAGGGGGGGAATAACGAAACAGTAGCTGGGGACAGGAATAAGACACCGCAATTATATACATCATCTTTATCTTTCGTGGATCAACACCACCATAAAATCACAACATCACGTATCATAATCATCATCAACATCAACACGATAATTATAAGCCTTTAAGCCGGCTCAGCTCAACAGGCTCGAACGAATTCTTCATCATCATCATTCGTGTGTTAAATTCCAACAGAAACAACAAATAGCAGCAACAGTGGTAACGATATGGTGGTTTACGGTTGGTTTGGGTTATGATGGAACGAACCAGAAAAGACGAAGTGATGGTTGCAGGTCTGGTTTTTTTTTTTTTAACGGAACTATTAGAGAGAGATAGGATGAGAGAGAGAGATAGAAGGAGGTGGCGGTTGAGTGGTGACTTTAGTCAGAGAAGAAAATCGAAACAGGAGAAACGTAAAAATAAAATGACGAGTTTTTTTGTGATTCTTAATGAAGGTGAACTTGGTGTTGGTCTGAGCTGAACCGAAAATAAAGTAGTAGTAGTTCGATTGTTGTCTGATCAAGATGATGAGTGTGGTGGTTTTTAATTGTTGGTGGTGATGACGTTCGAAGGGAAACAGAAGGCAGAAGTTGAAGGTGGTTTTCGAACATATCATAAAAAACAGGAACCTCGTGTTTGTAGGCGGTTTAATTGATGGTGATCGTGGCTCATGATGTTCTTGGACGTACAAAAGAGATAGAAACGAGAACAATATGTGGGTGTCGTTTGGCTCGATTGGAAATAGAAACAGTAAGCCTAGTTGCTTACTTTAATGGTGGAAGTAGTGGTGATTAGAGTGATGGCCCATGGTTGCAAGTGATGGCTCATGCCCCGGTCAAGAGAGGAGGAAGGAATATGGGTTTTGTTGTATCATATCATATGTATATGTAGGATAAATATTTATATATATTATACGTAAAGATGATAATAATATATATATATATATTATTTGTGAATGATTGGTCTATCATAAATGTGCAAAGGAAACACCAAAGAAATAGTGTAGCTACCATGATTAAAGAATTATTCTGCCGACAGTTAGATATTTTCAATTCGCGGAGTGCTATATCGTGTCCATTGCTAAACAGTTAACATATAAAAGTGTTCCTAAAAATTCCATATTTTTAGGTTAAGTATATTTAATTATTTCAGTCCTTAGCTGTTTGAAACCTGATCAAAAAGGTTTGATAATTATTTATTTTCTGTTCCAATTTATATGTACGGAGTACTAATATTTAAACTTAAAAAGGTAAAAATATTTTTAACAAATCTAAAATCTTTGTAATCAAATTACAGTCCAACTTTTATCTTAATCCTTCGTATTTATATATTATATATATATATGAACACTAACGAAATGTCAACCGAGTGTTACAGACGTTTACAGAATAGGTCCAAAATCATATTTATTCAATATACTCTTTATATATATAAGAACAGTTTTAAATAATAAATTTTACTAAGTAAATACATTTATTAATTATATATTTTAAACAATTAAATTTAATATAACAATATATATATATATACACAAGTAATATTTTTATATATAACTACACATATTTATATATATATATATATATATATATATATATATATATATATATATATATATATATATATATATATACATACTTACAAATATTGGTTCGTGAATCATCGGGATTTGTCAAAAGTAAATGAATGCATAAACATAGTTCAAAATTTCTGAGACTTCTATATTATAGACTTTGCTCATCGTGTCGGAATTATATAAAAATTAAGTATAAATTTGGTCGGAAATTTCTGGGTCATCACAATATGTGATATGTGTTTTAAAGAAATTAGTAAATTCTTCCCACACTTAGCTTTTATTTATTCTTTTCTTTGCCTTTTTATTCTCCTCTATTCCATTTTAAATGAATTCTAACGTTTTGGCTTGTTTCTCCATTTATGTTCTCTCCGAGGTAACTATAACTTTGGCATTAACACCTAGTTTTATCGTTCATACATATGTATAAACATGATTTTGAATTCATTTAGTTGAATTTTTTTTAAATTTTCACAAAATTTAGCAATTAAACTAAGTGTAAACCCGAGAGAATTTATAACCCTTCCCCACACTTGAGATCATGCAATGCCCTCATTTGCATGAAATCAGACTATAATTATAAATTCATGAGGGTGATTAGTGTAGAAAAGTGATTAAAAATACCCAGTTTGTAATTACTAAGGTCGTCGAATGATAGATGGCGCGCCTCATCGTTCATTCCTTTTGTTGTAATTTCACATATGTTTTGCGTCTTATCATCAAAATTAGTAGCTTTTGCTGAACTTTAATGCCATTCTTTGAAAGTGCGCTGTTTTACCCTGTTTTATACATAAACTACAAACATATATAATATATATATATATATATATATATATATATATATATATATATATATATATATATTTATAAAACCTTTATTTATTAAAACAATTTAAATGAATAATTTTTAAAATTTTGTTTCCTTTTACTTTAGGTAGTTTCGATATGTTTACCTAGTCCACTGAAAGGACCCGTTCATATACATTATAAACGATTCACAATAGTTGATTACATTGCGAGGTATTTGACCTCTATATGATACATTTTACAAACATTGCATTCGTTTTTAAAAGACAATCTTTCTTTACATCGAAAATTGACAGGCATGCATACCATTTCATAATATCCACTATCCAACTATAAATTGATTTAATAATAATCTTTGATGAACTCAATGACTCGAATGCAACGTTCTTCGAAATATGCTATGAAAGACTCCAAGTAATATCTTTAAAATGAGCAAATACACAGCGGAAGATTTCTTTAACACCTGAGAATAAACATGCTTTAAAGTGTCAACCAAAAGGTTGGTGAGTTCATTAGTTTATCATAATCATTTATTTCCATCATTTTAATAGACCACAAGAATTTCATTTCCAGTTCTCATAAATATACGTCCCATGCATAGAGACAAAAATAATCATTCATATGGTGAACACCTGGTAACCGACATTAACTAGATACATATAAGAATATCCCCTATCATTCCGGGATCCTCCTTCGGACATGATATAAATTTCGAAGTACTAAAGTATCCGGTACTTTGGATGGGGTTTGTTAGGCCCAATAGATCTATCTTTAGGATTCGCGTCAATTAGGGTGTCTGTTCCCTAATTCTTAGATTACCAGACTTTAATAAAAAGGGGCATATTCGATTTCGATAATTCAACCATAGAATGTAGTTTTAATTACTTGTGTCTATTTCGTAAAACATTTATAAAAGTTACGCATGTATTCTCAGCCCAAAAATATAAAGGGTAAAAAGGAAAATGAAACTCACCATACTGTATTTCGTAGTAAAAATACATATAACGTCATTGAACAAGTGCAAGGTTGGCCTCGGATTCACGAACCTAAATTAATTATATATATTTATGTGTTGGTCAATATTTGTCTAACAAATTAGGTTAAGTCATAGTGTACCACAATCCTAATGCTCGAGACTAATATGCAAAAGTCAACAAAAGTAAAATTGACTCAAAATAATTTCCAAAAATCTATACATGATTAATATATAGTTTAAATATCGTTGTTTTATATTTTTAAATATTTTTAAAAGATTTATTAGAGTAAATAATATAATTTATTTATTAATAAATAAAATTTTATATTAAATTTATATAATAAAATATACTTTTATATATATTAAGTAATAAAATTTATAGGGTTCATTTAATATCATAAAGATAATATGATAGGTATTATTAAAGTAAGTTATTACACGTATTAAAATATGTTTGTATCACATATTTATTTGATAAAATAATATCTATAATGATAGTAAGTAAAAGTTATATTATTTTGTAATAATAATTATTATTATAAAAATATCAATATTTATAATTACTAAGATGACATTAGATAAAACGATAATTCTAATTATGATAACTTTAATATTTACGATAATTTTTAATATTATCTTTAAAATAATAATTCTATTTAAAATAATAACAATAATGATATTTTATAGTAACAATGACATTTCTATTAAAATGATAATTTTTGTTAAAATGATAGTTTTAATACTAACGATACTTTTAATAATAATAGTAATGATAAAAATAATAAGAACGATAATTTTATCTAAATCAATATCTTATAATATTTTAATTTCATCATGATACTCTTACCCATTATTTCCTAATCGTTTCGTTTAATAGCTTTTAATCGTCTTTTATATCGTGTTCATAATAATGATAATAATAGTAATCAAAATAATTAGGTGTTACAAATATTTGTTTTAATTACACTAATATTAATAATGATAGTTACTATAACATTATTAACGATAATACTAATAATTATCTTAATGATAATATAGTAATAATAATAATAACAATAACAATAACCATTTTTAAATAATGATATATATATTAATAATGATAATAATAATAATAATACCAATAATAATAATAATAATTGGATAATAATAATAATACTAATTCTAACTTTAACGATAATAACGATAGTAATAATAAAAAAATAATAATTTTTAATGATAAATCCCTTTTATTGATAAAGATAATAATAATAATAATAATAATAAGATAAAACTAGAATGACGATAAAAACGACGATAATGATAATCATTTTTAATAAAAATATCGAAAATTCAATTGATTATAACTTCTAATCCGTTCATCGAAACCATTCGATATCTAAAGGAAAAGTTCTTAATTTTTCGCTAGCTTTCCAAGGACATGCATATCTTATACCTTATCTCAACCGCAAGTGTAACTAATTCAACATTCAACCTAACCTGTCTAAGGGCAATATCAAAAGTACAAGCATGCATAATCCTAAATACTCGAGCACTAGTCAGGGATACACTATTAGTATGTAAAAGTTAAATTATGAGTACTCACGTATCAATATTGAGATTAAATATTGCAGGAAAGGTACGTAGACGCAACGGAAATGATAAACACTATATTGACCTCACGAGCATACCCATGAACCATACTCAATCACCTCCATAGCTATAACCCATAATTTTCTTAATCCTATCCCACTCGAAAAACAATTTCGAAATCACTCGGACAGCACTCCGTAGTAATATTTTATGTATACTAATAATATCTTGAAATAATACGGAGTAAATATATATATGTAAATCGATTGAGAGAATTTAGAGAAAAATATTTTCAAGTTTCTATGAAATAATGAAACCTATTGAATTCTATTTATAATAGATTTTTGAATTATTAAAGTGAATTATTAAAGTATGAATTATTAAAGTGAATTATTAAAGTATGAATTATTAAAGTGAATTATTAAAGTATAAATTTTTAAAGTAAATTATTAAAGTATGAATTATTAAAGTATGAATTATTAAAGTGAATTATTAAAGTTAAAGTAAAGTAAAAATAAAGTAAAGGTAAAGTTTAAGTATAGTAAAAGTATAAAACTATGTACGTATAATACGCGTATAAATATATATAATATTAATTTAAATCGTTATATATATAAAATAAAATATAAATATCGTTATCTTTATCATACTAGTTAAGTAATGAGTTGTCAAAAGTGGTTCTAGATATTTATAAAAGTTATATACGTTTTAATAATAAAGTTCTTTTTAAACTGAAAACGTTTTTGTACGTTTGAAACTAAATAGATCAATCGAGTCTTTATGAGATTCAATCTTCCACTATCCTTTGTCTAGTTCTCAATGATTGACAATTTGTTCTTATTTATAAATCACTTTACCATTTTCCGAATATTGTTAAAATGGAAAGATTTCTCAAATCAACGTAGGCCTTTCAACAGAGACTTCTAATCATAATTCAATATATCTGATAATTCAATCATTTGATCTTATCTTCTAATTCCATTGATAAACATTTTGAAACAGATATAATCATATAAAGTATTTAATCTAATATTTTGTTTACGTTTCAAGTTATAATATATATACACATATACATATATAATCATATTCATTTAATGGTTCGTGAATCGTTGGAACTTGGTCGAGGTTGAATGAATGTATGAACATAGTTTAAAATTCTTGAAATTTAACTTAACAAATATTGCTTATCGTGTCGGAAACATATAAAGATTAAAGTTTAAATTTGGTTGGAAATTTCCGGGTTGTCACAGTACCTACCCGTTAAAGAAATTTCGTCCCAAAATTTGAGTGGAAAGGTCGTGAATGATAATAAGTATGTTTTCATGATGCATACGGGCTAAAAATTAGAGTTTTATCATCAGCGAATAATTTGGATAAACAATCCATTTATATGAAGAGTACGAATGAAGCTAACATAGAAGAGTGAAATGAGTAAGTGTAGATTCATCTTATCATTTGACGTAGATATGATTGATTCCCAGATTTCAAGGGATTTGAAGAAAATCTTCTTAATAAGATTTGACTCTCCGGTAATCAAGAGAATTAGGATCCGCTTTAAATGCGATCGTCCATTTTAATTGTTCTGTAGGAGATTTTCTTCTAAATTCACCTCCTTCGTTTCCTTACAACTCACACCTTCTGTTGATGCATTTTATGCAAGTCCCTAGACATCTACCCACGTCCATTGCAGGTACAACAGTTTACAGGCCACCATGATTGCTCGTTATTATCCTATACGTGTTTGTATGTAGTTACAGGAACTGCAGGAACGAGATTTAGATGTTTGACTATGTTAGACTTAGTTAGACGTACGAGTGAAGCCTCACTAGTACGGCTGACAGGCTCATACGCACGGTTGATGCTGAGCTAAGTCACAATTACAACCTAAATGAGAAGACACGAGTGAGTGATCACCCGTACAGCTGATGAAGCCAACTTGTACGTGTGATGAATGAATCGTATGGGTGAGTCAACAACAGGGGTATATAAAGTCTTATGTTCTTCAATTTTAGGTTAAGCCTCTCATTTGTTACACACACTCAGATCTACTGAGCTCCTCCAATTTTCTCTCAGTCCAAATCACCCAGGTGGTGAATAATAGCTCTAGGTGTTGATCTAATCACACTTGATTTAGTTGTGGTTTGACTAAATTAATAAAAAAAAAATTAACCTATTCACTAGAGGGTTTGATTCACTTATTCCGCCATTGTGTGAGTTAAATCTGTTGATTTCTAAGTTCCTAGTCATGTTTCATCACTTTCTATTCTTTCTCCCTCAACTCATATTTTAAAGTATTCATAAATATGCTCCATCCAGTTCTGATTCTCGATATACTTCTAACTTTCATATCGGTCATTCTTCTTTTTTATCTACCGCCGGAAGAATCTATTTATTTCTACTATACTCTTGGGTTTATAGTGTTTCTAGTTCTCCCGTGTCTTTATATTGCTATATGCATCGATATATATGGTTTATAATTTCTGGTTTATCGTTGGGCTTTATATGTTCCCTTATATTTCAAAGTCTCTGCTTCTGTCTTCTATAATCATTATCATTAACAGTTAATGCTCTCTTTTATTTGCTGCAATTTATACCCCAATTTTTATTTCGGAGTTTTGTCCTTTTGTTTCTTCTTCTTGCGATTAAGCACCGCTTGTAATGGTCCAGAATTCACAGATATGAATTTCAGAATGAACATTGTTAATGTTCTAGGAAGGAAATTTTGATGGCACGATCTTGACTTGTCAAATTACTAGAATACCTTGGAAAAGGCCGAATCATCAAGAAATATTTTCTTGATATTTTAGAGGTTAAATAGAATACAAGAGTCGTATAACATGGCACATGATGATATTATGATCTGTGAATCATCACGTTCCATTTAGAAACTCAGCATGACTTACTGTAATATAATCACGTTGATCAAGTGTCATTATATTATACTAATTCATGCTTCAGTTCCCAACACTACTTCAAAATATTCCTATTTTAAACTTGAATGTTTCAGAATTTAGAAACTAAAATAGTTTCTTTTATGATGTAATACAGATAGTGCGAAGAGGTAAATGATTTCAAATAAGAAAAATTAAGAAAATATCTTCAGAAATATGGAGGATATTTATAATGAAAGATATGATGATATTTTAGAATTTCTAATATCAGAGGATGATGAAGAATATTGTCCGCAGGGGTTTAGAGTCAGGAGCAAGGTATTCGTTAATGACTTCAGCAGGTACTGAATCATTTGGATCCTTTGAAGTCAGGTTCAGTCTTTGTAATTTGTCCAAAGCCTCCTTCCTACTTTGCTCAATCCGTTTTCCAGTTCCAAAACTTCTCTTTTTCTGCGCTTTGCCAGCACACTTCATCATTATCATTCAGCTTTTACCGTTTAAAGTCGTTTTTAGTTTTTGCTGCTTCATCAGCATTTTTTCCATTTTCGGAGAACCAATTCTTAGTTCGGAGTGTTTTTCAGAAACTTCACATTCAAATTAAGTCCAGAAGATAGACGTTATATATACACATATAACTGTTTGAGTAGACATGCTGCGAGATTTCAAAATACTGATTGCTAATTCCCAATGATTCGTATGGCAATTCTCATTACAAGATGCGAATGAGTAAATGATGGGGTTTCAATAAATAATTATAATGACTTTTTGGAGAGGCTAAAGTCAAAGGGTAATGAAGTTGTTGGTACATCTGCTAATAATGTGGTGGAATGTAAAAGGTTCCCTGGTAACGATGGTTTATATCTCAAGGTTATAATAAGGTTAGTCTGACTGAAAAGTCGAAGTTGACTTGCTGGAGCTGTGACAAAACTGGCTACTTTGAATAGGAGTCGCAAAGTTATTTTTGCTAATAAATGCCAAAGAATCTGACGCGGATACGTTGTTTAAACTTTTACTTTGGTTTCAAGAGTTTTTCGGGTACATAACTGTGGGTAACATGTGGTTGGATCATCATCTCGATTGCTCATCATTCGAAGTGTCTTCAGAAATTTTCGAAGGGTTTGAACACAGATTGTAATCGTTAACATACATTTGATGTTCTAACACAGTTTTGAAGTCAAAATATAGCTTGTGAAAGATGTAAGGATCTAAGAGTGATGATTTTGGTCATATCTCGAGTTGAATTTTGAGATTTCAAAATCAGAATATGTAATTAAATTTTGAATGAGTATGGTTGTTTTGATTTCTATAAAAGAATGTATATTGTTGTGAAAGTAGGGAGTATAATGGATATTTTGCTGAATCATATTCGAAGAATGTAACATATTAATTGTGAATTTATATATCTCTCGGGTATTACCTACCCGTTAAAAAAATTTTCACAATTAATATTTTGTACAAAGGAATTTTATTACAGTCTTTATGAAAATATATATATGTATATTTTCTTCAGATGTAACATAAATTTAATGAGTTAATGTTAAATTAAACTCATTTGATTTACGGTTGAAACTAGAATTTAATAATCCCTAAAGTCTTTAAAAAGTACCCAACTTTTACGCAGTATTTCTTTAATGACATTGAAATTATAAATCAATACTTCGTTATTTGTTGATGTATGATGTTCAGTTCGTGGAATTCTTGTGAATTTCGCAAAGTACGAATGATATTATCTGAAAAGTTTCGGGTACATCGATGATGAAAGTGTAAAATCAAATATATACTTGATTTATTATGAATTGGAATTTGTTGAATTGCGACAGAGATTGTAGTTAACGCTGGTTAAGTTGCGGCCGAAGGACGTACATTATTGCATATTTGTAATATGAATTAACTGAGTAGTTAAGATTCACACACAATAGTTTAGCACGAAAAGATTTATTTCAAAATATATATATATATATATATATATATATATATATATATATATATATATATATATATATATATATATATACATATAATTTCTTGAGAGGGAATGAGTTAATTCTTCATAACTCGTTGATACAATATACACGTTATTGATTCGTAATGATGTCCACAGTGATTCTTGAACTGACGGAGTTTGTGATGTTATCTGTGTTGTTGATTCGAATGTTGACTGTACTGACGATGCTGGTAACTCTGACAGTACCGCTGATGCTGTTGGTAAAGCAAGTTTAGCTTGTTAATCACACACCATTTTTGTCAGGGTTTCTACTCTTCCTTCTATCATTTTTGGTTCGCTTAACTGATTTATGGTTAGGGCTAGATTAGATAATCTCTAAGACTTTAGAGATTACATAATCACCGTAGAATGTTTCTCCAATGAAGTTATGAATTAATACTTCGTCAGTTATTGTTGTTGGTACTCCTTGGTATCTATGGTGCGTATGACGTTGATGCTCGTGGGACAGATTGTGAAGTTGAGGTTTACGACGCGGTTGTGGTTGGAGGTGGTAATGGTACTGTTGGCGTTGATGATGGTGGTACTGGTTATGCTGCTGATGCTGCTGCTGGTGTTTGTAATCTCTGCACCATATTCTCCAAAGCCACTACCCGAGCGCGAAGCTCGTTGACTTCTTCTATTACACCGGGGTGATTGTCAGTTCGGACGAGCGGATCTATAAAATCTAAAATTTGATGTAATATATAATCGTGACGAGATACTCTGGAAATGAGCGAGAACATGGTGTTTCGGACAGGTTCGCTGGTAAGTGCTTCAGGTTCTTCGTCAAGAGGGCAATGTGGTGGATGGAAGGGATCACCTTCTTCTTGTCTCCAATGATTGAGGAGGCTACGAACCCATCCCCAATTCATCCAGAATAGGTGATGACTGATTGGTTGATCTATTCCGGTCACACTGCTTTCGGAGCTTGAATGGGATTCCATTTCGAAATCTGAGTGACTTGAACTGATGACGAATTCCATTTCGTACGATTGGATAAAGGATTTTTTTTTTTTTAATATGAAATGATTTTGGCTAACGGATGGTATTCTAATTACATAGAATATATATATATATATATATATATATATATATATATATATATATATATATATATATATATATATATATATATATATATATATATATATATATATAGATCAAAAGATTTCGTAGATTACGGAGGACTTTGCGGGATATGTCAGGCAAAGTTTAAAGTAACAGATACGATAAGATATGATTTAGCAGATATGCTAAGATATGAATTTTTGTCTATATACTATTCATGCAATCAATGCACCAAGACGTGTCTTAGACTAAAAATGATAAGCAGGTAATTTCCTGAGGATGATAAGTAATTAATTTTCGACACAAAATGATAAGCAAAACTTTTGACATGCAGACACAGTCGAAGTCCAAACTCACTAATGCATCCTATCGACTTATCAGTTAGACACACTAATGCAGACCTGGTTCGCTAAGACCACCGCTCTGATACCAACTGAAAGGACCCGTTCATATACATTATAAACGATTCACAATAGTTGATTACATTGTGAGGTATTTGACCTCTATATGATACATTTTACAAACATTGCATTCGTTTTTAAAAGACAATCTTTCTTTACATCGAAAATTGACAGGCATGCATACCATTTCATAATATCCACTATCCAACTATAAATTGATTTAATAATAATCTTTGATGAACTCAATGACTCGAATACAACGTTCTTCGAAATATGCTATGAAAGACTCCAAGTAATATCTTTAAAATGTGCAAATACACAGCGGAAGATTTCTTTAACACCTGAGAATAAACATGCTTTAAAGTGTCAACCAAAAGGTTGGTGAGTTCATTAGTTTATCATAATCATTTATTTCCATCATTTTAATAGACCACAAGAATTTCATTTCCAGTTCTCATAAATATACGTCCCATGCATAGAGACAAAAATAATCATGCATATGGTGAACACCTGGTAACCGACATTAACTAGATACATATAAGAATATCCCCTATCATTCCGGGATCCTCCTTCGGACATGATATAAATTTCGAAGTACTAAAGCATCAGGTACTTTGGATGGGGTTTGTTAGGCCCAATAGATCTATCTTTAGGATTCGCGTCAATTAGGGTGTCTGTTCCCTAATTCTTAGATTACCAGACTTTAATAAAAAGGGGCATATTCGATTTCGATAATTCAACCATAGAATGTAGTTTTAATTACTTGTGTCTATTTCGTAATACATTTATAAAAGTTACGCATGTATTCTCAGCCCAAAAATATAAAGGGTAAAAAGGAAAATGAAACTCACCATACTGTATTTCGTAGTAAAAATACATATAATGTCATTGAACAAGTGCAAGGTTGGCCTCGGATTCACGAACCTAAATTAATTATATATATTTATGTGTTGGTCAATATTTGTCTAACAAATTAGGTTAAGTCATAGTGTACCACAATCCTAATGCTCGAGACTAATATGCAAAAGTCAACAAAAGTAAATTTGACTCTAAATAATTTCCAAAAATCTATACATGATTAATATATAGTTTAAATATCGTTGTTTTATATTTTTAAATATTTTTAAAAGATTTATTAGAGTAAATAATATAATTTATTTTTTAATAAATAAAATTTTATATTAAATTTATATAATAAAATATACTTTTATATATATTAAGTAATAAAATTTATAGGGTTCATTTAATATCATAAAGATAATATGATAGGTATTATTAAAGTAAGTTATTACACGTAGTAAAATATGTTTGTATCACATATTTATTTGATAAAATAATATCTATAATGATAGTAAGTAAAAGTTGTATTATTTTGTAATAATAATTATTATTATAAAAATATCAATATTTATAATTACTAAGATGACATTAGATAAAACGATAATTCTAATTATGATAACTTTAATATTTACGATAATTTTTAATATTATCTTTAAAATAATAATTCTATTTAAAATAATAATAATGATATTTTATAGTAACAATGACATTTCTATTAAAATGATAATTTTTGTTAAAATGATAGTTTTAATACTAACGATACTTTTAATAATAATAGTAATGATAAAAATAATAAGAACGATAATTTTATCTAAATCAATATCTTATAATATTTTAATTTCATCATGATACTCTTACCCATTATTTCCTAATCGTTTCGTTTAATAGCTTTTAATCGTCTTTTATATCGTGTTCATAATAATGATAATAATAGTAATCAAAATAATTAGGTGTTACAAATATTTATTTTAATTACACTAATATTAATAATGATAGTTACTATAATATTATTAACGATAATACTAATAATTATCTTAATGATAATATAGTAATAATAATAATAACAATAACAATAACTATTTTTAAATAATGATATATATATTAATAATGATAATAATAATAATAATACCAATAATAATAATAATAATAATAATAATTGGATAATAATAATAATACTAATTCTAACTTTAACGATAATAACGATAGTAATAATAAAAAAATAATAATTTTTAATGATAAATCCCTTTTATTGATAAAGATAATAATAATAATAATAATAAGATAAAACTAGAATGACGATAAAAACGACGATAATAATAATCATTTTTAATAAAAATATCGAAAATTCAATTGATTATAACTTCTAATCCGTTCATCGAAACCATTCGATATCTAAAGGAAAAGTTCTTAATTTTTTGCTAGCTTTCCAAGGACATGCATATCTTATACCTTATCTCAACCGCAAGTGTAACTAATTCAACATTCAACCTAACCTGTCTAAGGGCAATATCAAAAGTACAAGCATGCATAATCCTAAATACTCGAGTACTAGTCAGGGATACACTATTAGTATGTAAAAGTTAAATTATGAGTACTCACGTATCAATATTGAGATTCAATATTGCAGGAAAGGTACGTAGAGGCAACGGAAATGATAAACACTATATTGACCTCACGAGCATACCCATGAACCATACTCAATCACCTCCATAGCTATAACCCATAATTTTCTTAATCCTATCCCACTCGAAAAACAATTTCGAAATCACTCGGACAACACTCCGTAGTAATATTTTATGTATACTAATAATATCTTGAAATAATACAGAGTAAATATATATATGTAAATCGATTGAGAGAATTTAGAGAAAAATATTTTCAAGTTTCTATGAAATAATGAAACCTATTGAATTCTATTTATAATAGATTTTTGAATTATTAAAGTGAATTATTAAAGTATGAATTATTAAAGTGAATTATTAAAGTATGAATTATTAAAGTGAATTATTAAAGTATGAATTATTAAAGTAAATTATTAAAGTATGAATTATTAAAGTATGAATTATTAAAGTGAATTATTAAAGTTAAAGTAAAGTAAAAATAAAGTAAAGGTAAAGTTTAAGTATAGTAAAAGTATAAAACTATGTACGTATAATACGCGTATAAATATATATAATATTAATTTAAATCGTTATATATATAAAATAAAATATAAATATCGTTATCTTTATCATACTAGTTAAGTAATGAGTTGTCAAAAGTGGTTCTAGATATTTATAAAAGTTATATACGTTTTAATAATAAAGTTCTTTTTAAACTGAAAACGTTTTTGTACGTTTGAAACTAAATAGATCAATCGAGTCTTTATGAGATTCAATCTTCCACTGTCCTTTGTCTAGTTCTCAATGATTGACAATTTGTTCTTATTTATAAATCAGTTTACCATTTTCCGAATATTGTTAAAATGGAAAGATTTCTCAAATCAACGTGGGCCTTTCAACAGAGACTTGTAATCATAATTTAATATATCTGATAATTCAATCATTTGATCTTATCTTCTAATTCCATTGATAAACATTTTGAAACAGATACAATCATATAAAGTATTTAATCTAATATTTTGTTTACGTTTCAAGTTATAATATATATACACATATACATATATAATCATATTCGTTTAATGGTTCGTGAATCGTTGGAACTTGGTCGAGGTTGAATGAATGTATGAACATAGTTTAAAATTCTTGAAATTTAACTTAACAAATATTGCTTATCGTGTCGGAAACATATAAAGATTAAAGTTTAAATTTGGTTGGAAATTTCCGGGTTGTCACATCCGTCCCTCGACAAAATTTAAAATTTGTCATTTTTAAAGCGATTGTTTTAAAGATTTTTTTA
Organism: Rutidosis leptorrhynchoides; assembly: GCF_046630445.1. Classification (NCBI taxonomy): domain Eukaryota; kingdom Viridiplantae; phylum Streptophyta; class Magnoliopsida; order Asterales; family Asteraceae; genus Rutidosis; species Rutidosis leptorrhynchoides. The sequence goes on from NC_092341.1 coordinate 223,209,801, forward strand.
ATTTTTTAATTTTTTGGTATACTTTAGATCAATAAAATTAAAAAATAATGATAACAAAATTTTTCGCCCCGCCCTCGGGTAAAGCAATTTCGGTTCCATGACCTAGTCTTCAACTTACGATGAATTTTAGAAATCATTTTTTAAATTTAATGAAATAAAGTAATTTTTGTTTTTAAATTCACACAAAACTTAAATTTAAAAATGCATATTAATTTCATACAAAACCTACAAAACAAAAATTCAGAATGGGGGGAGAAAACTAGTTCTTTAGTGTCTGCTAGTGGAAAAGACCAATCGGATTCCATTCTCGGAACTACACGAGAACAGAACAACTAACTTTAGACAGCGTTTTATTTTTAGAACATTTGAATCTCCCCACACTTAGGTAGCTGTGGTGTCGAAATTGTGATTAACTTCATTGTCAATTTCTCTTGGACCATAATCAACTTGCATATCTGTGACTTTTACTTTAAGCCATTGGTCGGATTCCTGTGTAATATCCACAAATTCAACTAGTTTCGCCTTTTATTTAGGCAATAGATTGGATACTAACCGGTTACATAACTTAAAGTTCCCTATGGTTCTAGCATCGCGAATTCGTTTAATAAGTTTCTTCATTGAACTGTTAATAACGGAGTTATTTAATTTTGTATCAACAACGAGGTTCTTTGTTATCAAGTCATCATTAGGTGTTACTTCATTTTCCCCACACTTAGACGTTTTATTATTGTTAAGCACAACCGTTGGAGTTGGTAAAACAACATGGTTCTTACCAATCATTTTTGTTGGTTCAACGGTTTTGGTTGGCGGAGATTTAGAGTTTCGACTTACAAAGGTGATCAATTTTTCATCATTACTAAGTGTCATTCTACCCTCTCTTACATCAAATAACGCCCCAGTGGACGCTAAGAATGGTCGACCTAAAATTAGAGGAATGTTTGGGTCCTCTTCTATGTCAATGACAATAAATTTGACTAAAAAGTTTAAATTACCCACTTGAATGGGTAGGTTGTCAGCAATTCCAACTGGATGCCTAATGGTTTGATCAAAGAGTCTAACACTCATGTTCGTTGGATTTAAATCACCGACTCCTAATCTCTTATATAATGAAAGAGGCATAACACTTACACTCGCACCTAAATCTGCTAGTGCATCATACATGACACAATCACTAAGTAGACAAGGAACAATAAATTCACCCGAATCACCCAACCTTGGTGGAAGTTTTGGTGGAACTGTCTTTACTGGGTTTATCTTTACGGTTTTTGTTTCTTGTACTTTCTTATTCTTCTTCTTCTTTCCAGAGGTATCACAAACTTTATTACCTATTACTTGCTCATACTCAACACCTTTTCTTGGAAACGGGATGAGTGGTCTGTATGGTGCCACCACTGGCTTTACATACTCGGGTGGTGGTGGTGGTGGTGGTGTAACTTCTTCATTGTTACTCACATCTAAAACCTTCCCATCTTCTGTGTTGGTTTTTTAGAATTTGTTGACACCATATTAACATTCTCATTCCGAGGATTTACTTCAGTATCACTCGGTAGCTTTCCTTGTTCCCTCTCACTCATCATGCTAGCAAGAGTACCTACGTGTTTTTCTAGATTCAAAATGGAAGTTTGTTGAGTTCTTAATGACTGATCAAACCTCTCATTAGTTTGGGTTTGAGATGTAATAAATTTTTTTTGAGATTCTATTAGCTTTGCCATCATTTCTTCCAGATTTGGCTTTTTCTCTTCGGTTTGTTGTGGTGGTTTATACAAGCTAGGTCTTTGTTGATTGAAAGTGTTGTTTTGAGTTGGTTGGTTATTCAGACCTTGTTGGTTGTACTAGTTATTGTTGGGTCAATTTGGATTGTAAAGAATGTTTTGATTTCGATTAAAGTTTGGCCTTGGTGGTTGATAATTATTTTGATAATTATTTCCCGGCCTTTGGTTCATGTAGGAAACATTCTCACGTTGTTCTATCGTTTGCTCAATGTGACAATCTTTCGTTAAGTGTGGTCCATCGCATTGCTCACAACTGATTCGTATCGCATGAATATCTTTAGTCATCTTTTCCATTCGTCTCTCGAAAGCATCTATTTTTGCGGAAACGAAATCAAAGTCATGGCTAGAATCGGCTCTAGGCACTTTAGATGAACGAAAAATATCTTTTTCCTGGTGCCATTCATGCGAGTGGGAGGCTGTGTTATCAATGATTTTGTAAGCTTCAGTTGCGGTTTTTTTTATAATGGAACCACCAACTGCTATGTCGATGTCTTTTCTAGTAGTGATGTCGCATCCTTGATAGAATATTTGTACTATTTGATATGTGTCTAAACCATGTTGCGGACATCCTCTCAACAACTTTCCGAATCTTGTCCACGCCTCATATAATGTTTCATTTGGCTTTTGCGCGAACGTAACAATTTCTCCTTGAAGTCTTACGGCTTTAGATGCTTGAAAGAATTGTTCAAGAAATTTTTCAACTAAAACATCCCATATATCAATCGCCCCTTCAAGTAACGATTCTAACCAATCTTTGGCTTCTCCCTTTAAAGTCCAGGGAAATAACATGAGATAGATCTGTTCATCCTCAACTTCTCTAATTTTAAATAGAATACAGATCCTATTAAAGGTTCGAAGATGTTCATTTGGATCTTCTTTTGGCGTATTACTATATTGGCATTGATTAGTTACCATGTGTAGGATTTGTCCTTTGATTTCATAATCTGGTGCATTAACATCTAGCTTAATAATGGCGTGACCTAGGCCCATGCGTGTGGCTCTCATTCGATCTTCCATACTTAGAGGTTCAGTTACTTCCATTATTGAATTTGTTGAATACGAATCACTAGAGGATTCTGATTTAACGGTTTGTAGTTCAGGAGGAATGATTAGTGTTTCAGGATCTTGGAATTGTCCTTGAATATCCTCTGGGTTCTCAATTGTGAGGTCGGGTTCAAAAAATGGATTATCGGAAATTTGAATTGGAGTACTTGGTGGACTTGATGATGATTCTAAGGAAAAATCAACGGCGACAATATTGGCTAAATGTCTTGATCGAGTTACAGGTGGTGAACGTATGAAAGGTGGTGAACGTTTTGTTCGGTGCATTCACTGAATATCCTATTAGTTATAAAAATAAAAAAATTATATAAGTTATCAAATTAATAGACTTTTCTGATTTTGCCCACGTTTCGAATGGCCAATAGATGCAGCAGGTAGCCAGGACCCTTTAAATCGGAAGCCCACAACTCGCCACTAACAAATCCAACTATTACTACGAACTAGAAAATTTTGGATGTCTATCAATTTAACCGCTTAAAATAATTTTTCGTTTTGAAATTATAGAGAAGAAATAGAAAATTCTATGTCCTAAAAACTAGAGCATCGAGAAATAAGAAAGAAAAAGAGTGCGTCGTAAAACGTCAAAAAATAAAAGGTCGAAAAATAAGCGTCGAAAAATAAACCGTCGAAAAATAAAAATAAGAAAATAAGCGTTGAAACTTAGTATTAAAAACTAAATATTAAAAGTTGCATCTAAAGGTATTAAAGCTTAAAGGAATTCTATATCCAAAACGGCAATTACTTAAAAAGTACTAAAATCTTAAAACGGCGTCGCAAAATTCTAAAGTACCTAAATGTTAATCTAAAGAAAAAGCGCTTAAGGGATTTTACGGCAAAGCCTAAAAATCTAGAGCTACTATGGCAAAATACTAAGTTTAAAACTAATTACGAATGATAAAAATACAAATATTACGAATAAACGATTAAAATATACAATTTATAAAAAGAAATAAAAAGTAATAAAATTACAATTTTATAAAAATATTATTTTTATATTATTATTTTATAAAAGTATTAATTTTATAAATACTAAAACTAATTGAATCTTAAAAATACAAATTTAATTAAACAAACTAATTAAAAATAAATAATAATAATAATAATAATAATAATAATAATTAAATCTAACCCTAAATGATTTAATTTATAATAATAATAAACCTAATTTCGTAATAAATGCTAGGGTTTCAGCTGTCAGACAGCCTCATGTGATCGCATGAGGTTTACTTGTCTAGGCCATGCGATCGCATGGCTTCGGATACCAGGCCAGGTCTTTGGCTGCTACAGTACCAGGCCCGAATACTTATATATTTTTTTTTCTTTTACGTTTTACTTTTTTTTTATAATTTTACAAAATTTAAAATAAGTAATTAAAATACACTTATATTTTTAAGATAAAAAAAATACTTTTATACTTTATAAAATATATATTTTTGTTTTACTTTTTTTTTATGTTTTAAATTTTTATATTTAATATTTAAAATGTATTTTTATGACAATAAATTAAAACTTAATAAAAAAAATTTTATAGCGTTTCACTTTCGGCATTGATGAGTATCCCCGGCAGCGGCGCCAAAAATACTTGATGTGTGCAGTAGCGTATACGAAATAGTTATATTTTTATTACGAAATACTATTAAATACGATACAATTTTACACAAGTTATTTATTTATTTATAAAGTGGATATACCTAAACCTTGCTACAACACTTATAGGCAGTGTACCTAATCGTACAGTAGTGTAGTTTTTAGTAAGTCCAGTTCATCCACAGGGAACTAGCCAAGTTTAACGCTATATTTTTAAACTATATTTGTATAAAGATATATATATATATATATATATATATATATATATATATATATATATATATATATATATATATATATATATATATATATATATATATATATATATATATATATATATATATATACACATATATATATACATATATATATATATATATATATATATATACATACATATATATATATATATATATATATATATATATATATATATATATATATATATATATATATATATACATATATATAATTCGTATTATTATTATTATTATTATAAAAAGGGGGTTTTTACCATTTAATGACCGGTTTGTCAATTTTAAAACTTAAGTCACATTTAAAACCTAATGTAAAATATTAAATATACAAATAACTTAATTTAAAGCGTAAAGTAAATGACGATAATACAATTGCGATAAATTAAAGTACGATAAATAAAATGACGGTAAATAAAATTGCGATAATTAAAAAGTACAATAATTAAAATGACGATAAATAAAATTGTGATAATTAAAAAGTACGATAATTAAAAATGCAATAAGATATAAAATAAAGGAATTATGCTTATTTAAACTTCCGTAATCATGATGTTTGACGTGTTGATTTTAATTTATTACCATGGGTTAATTGTCTTTTGTCCTGGATTATTCGATATGTCCATATGGTTTTGTCCGTAATAGTCCATCAGTCATAAATATAAAGTGCGAGAGTCCTCGTCAAATTATCCTTATACCCGAAGTTAAATATTCCAACTAATTGGGGATTCGAACTGTAACAAGGTCTTAATACTTTGTTTAATGAATACACCAGGTTATCGACTGTGTGTAATCCAAGGTTTCAATACTTTGTTAACAATTACACCAATTACCCTTGAATGTAATCCACCCCTGTTTCAACGAGTCCATTGACTATTAATCCATTCCCGTGTCCGGTAAAATGAATAATTATTGGTATTTATAGATATCCCACCCACCGTACTCGATTAAGCGTATGTGGTTATTTATAGATACGTCGATTTGTAACCTTTAATATTAAATTAACGAGGTATCGTTTAGTTAATATAAAACCCATTAATAGCCCATAGTCTAATTTCCACAAGTGTCGTTCTTTTGTCCAAACCCCAATTATGGTACAAAGCCCAATAACCCCGTCTTTAATATTTAGCCCAACATCACGATTATTTCGGCTTAAATAAGCATAATAATAACTTAGCTACGAGACATTAATTTAAAAAGGTTGAACATAACTTACAATGATTAATAATAGCGTAGCGTTACACGGACAGAATTTCGACTTACACACTTACAACATTCGCTAACATAACCTTATTATTATTAACTTAATATTAAAATTATAATTATAAAATAAATATAAATATATATTGATAGAGTAAGAGATAGATAGAAAAAGATGTTAAAAATTCGGCCAGAATTCGTTGTATTTAAAGAACCTGAGCTGCTACAGTACTCCATGAGACCGCATGGAGTTTATGCTTCCTGGCCATGCAGTCGCATGGCCGCCTTTCACTGGTCAGGTACTTTTGTTTGCTTCTTTCCGACGGTTTATTAAATATATATATATATAATATATATAATTTTATATAATTATATATATATTATATTATATTTATATGCATAGTTGACTTGTCATTTTAGCTCCGTTGCGTCGCGCGTTGAGAGTTGACTCATGTCCCAGTTTCGGATTTTCGAACGTCCTTTTGTACTATTTAATATCTTGTACTTTGCGTTTTATGTCTTGTACTTTTGTAACTTTTGAGACGTTTCATATCAATAATTTGAACCTCTTGGATAGTACTTTGTACTTTTGAGCTTTTTGGTCGTTTGCGTCTTCAAATCATCGAATCTGTCTTTTGTCTTCACCTTTTATTATTTAAACGATTGTAAATAGAACAATTGCAACCAAAAGCTTGTCTTTCTTGAAGGATAATGCTATGAAATATATGTTCGTTTTTAGCGTTATCATTATCCTTAGTAAAGCACTAGGTTTATTAGTGAGTTGAGTTCTAATCCTAACCCTCGTTATCAGTATAGTTAACTGAATAACAACGTGCCGTGTTGATTGAACACTGATCACAAACGAAAGGAGTCCGTCGGGTTAAGTTGAAAAAACCTTAAATGAAAACTAATAACCATTTCATCATACTACTGAGATCAAACCAAATCAAATATTATACAGCATTACAGTTGATATACTGAAAGTAAAGCAGATAAAAACCTAGCAGATACCTAAACAGTTGATATGACTTAATCCTAGGGAAACAATCAAACAAGAACATGCAGTAGGGTTGGATCATATAGTCAAGGCAGTAGCTAGATCTTAATAGCTCCTAAGAGGTCTCCTTGGAACAGTCAATAGGCATACTAGGTCATTCATGTCTCAATTCCTAAGTTCCGTGTCCTAAAAGCGCATTAGATGCCTCTCGGGAACTCCAGCCATACCAAGTTTAAAGAATCTTCAGATACAGTATAACCAAGGGTCTTAATCCTATGAATTAGCTAAGTTCATATAGGTGGACAAGTCCTAATCACAACATAGGTTGGTCAATCCTTAAGATGCTAGCATACAAATCTATTAGACTCACAAATTCAATATAATAACAGTAATCGTACTAATTTAACATAACTACGCTAACCCAAACTTCTATCATGGCAACATACAGATTAATTAAGTTATCATGGTAATATCGGAACGCATTATTAAACGTAAAAGGTAAGAATACATATTTAATACAAAAGACAAGCATTTCGGATAAAACCCTAAAAAGGCTGAAGAAATCTGCCCGAGATCGTAGGGACACGCTGGGATATCCTCCGAAAAATAAAAGCTAAGCTAGCTACTTCTAAAAACTAACTAAAAGACTTGAAAACATATAATGATTTGTAAATTGAGTGTGTGTTAAAATGGATGGAAAGAGCCCTTCAAATAGACTTGGAATTTGCCAGCAAACGGCTGGCAGGCTATTTGGAAGGCTGTTTACTGGGGCCGTTTGATCAAATCAGTCATTTGCTGTGCCTGTTTGTGCTGGCCGTGTGGCAGGCCGTTTGCCATACAGGCAAGCGGTTTAGCAGCCCATTTGGTAGGCCATTTGGCTTGCCTGATCAGCTGAATTTACTGGATCGTAACTTGATTTCTTGTCTTTCACATTTTTCTCTCTAGATTCTTCATTTTAGCTCCGTTTTACTTGATTCTTTTTGCATCGCCTTCGTAATTACGTAATCTACAAAATCAACCGACAAAGCAGTTATTTTTGTGATAAAGTTTGGAACTTTATGGATTTGGGGCCTAATATCGGGGGTAAAAATGTGACTTTTTGGCCAATATCAAATACCCCACACTTAGCTTTGCTTGTCCTCAAGCAAAAAGTAGGAATATAAGGTTCTTTCTAATAGATTCTTCCTTGCCACCCTTGGATCCTTTTATTATGCCTTTATTAGAAGTCGTAACATCTTTTGAAAGTATTAGAGAAAGTTTCGAACTTTGATGGTTTTGGTCGCTAGATTTCAATCGCATCCATAGTGAAAAAGGCGTACTTTCCAACTCTCAGATGTAGAGTATACATAACTAGGCTTCTCACTAGCAGATCACTCATATCACACAAGTGTTTAGGGTGCCCTAATCTAGCTGTATTGTCGCTCAGAAGCCAGTCATGTAACAGTTCTCATCACAGGCTTGGTAAAGCATCGATATCTCCACCGGTTAAGTAAGGACGACACTGATCTTCTTCCTCAGTATTCTTTCAAGAGGAAGACGGATTATAGGGTTGGTTGAGGAGTTTAGGTGAAAGGTGTCTAGATCTTTTGATTTTCAGAGAGAATTGATAGATTTCGATTCTTCAGAGTATCCAATTTGGATAGAGAATGACTTAAATTCCGTAAGAGGTTTCTTCGGAAGATGCGGATTTTGCTAAGATTTTTGTCTAGAATTTTTCTCGGCTCTTTCGGCAATCCTTCTTTGGGCAACTTCTCTGGTTTTTCTTGCCTTTATTTAGAGACTTTGCTCTTTCATCATTTTTTTTGGCATACTCTTTCTTCATAACTTTTGTTATTTGTCCGTGGTATCCAGAGAGGAAGTGATAATTCACCGAAAATAGGTCTTTGACCTATCAAAAATAGTCAGGGGTTCGGAATCTTTTTAACAAGTGCTTTTGAAGTGAATTTGATCGATCTATCTCTTTATCAATCTCTAGATCTTCGGATAAGCGGATAGGGAAGGAAGGTGAATAGGTAGTGTATTTTGGGAGTGAATTTAGGGTGAATATTTCTGATTCATCAACTATTTATGTCAGTTGGTCGGGTTTAAATTGCGTGGAGTGGAAACGGAAATAGATGGCTTTTTGTCTTCTCTATTCAGAATGATATCGGAAGAAGTATTGCACCTGCACCACGTATGGCGCTTACTAACCATTGGCTTTGAAATGTATGTCAAAACCAAGTTCTAACTTGAACCGTACATCGGCATGCTCATCAATTGAATTGACAAACTACTGTAGATTTGATGGGTCATACAGATACTTTGGGTCCAAAAGTCCTCACTTTTTAGGAGTAGGGGTCGTGCTTGGTCATGCGTAGCCTTTGACATAGTTTTTTGAAGAAAATCTTTTGATGTAAATCATGAGTTTTAGCTTAATCATACCGTTCTAGTAAATGTCTCTAAAACTGATTTCTAGCAATTTTATATAATCTTTTGGGTAAAACGAGGTAAAAATGTTTCAAAATTACCTAAATATTCCTTGCTAGTCACTTTTAGACAAAAGAATTTTTCAAAACTTTGGCATTTTATGGTTACTTGTCCTTAAACCTTTACCCAATACCCTACACTTAGAAGAACATTGTCCCTAATATTCTCTGAAATAGAATTTTTTAATATATTATAAATTAAGGACAATGTTTCTAGAATCTCCAATTTTGGTGCGGGGATGACTCCACACTTAGAGATTTTAGTGCGTGATAACTGAAAGAGATTTGAGGATAGATTACTTCCCTACAGTCAGGTTACTCTCCTAGTGCTGGGCTTTCCTATGGTCGAGCTCCTAATGCTAGAAAAGGACCAGTCTCTTTGATAAAATTCTTCATGAAGAACCAAAGAGAGTAGCATTTCCACTAGATATATAACTTTTTATACAATGCATTGAAAAGATAAAACTAAATGAAAAATAAAGTAAAGTAGTCTACGGAATACTATCCTGGCCAATGTGTCGATCAGTGTCTGTGAAGTATCCATTATGTCCTAAGAGATCGTCGTCATCCTCAAGTCTCGGCAAATATTCGAGCGGTTGTCCTATATCCAATTCAGGACTCAAAACTGTGTCTAGACAAAGGTCTGATGGCAACTCCAGATGTGATAGGCTCGAAAATGGCTCCTTATTGGGAATGTTCCCGGTAATCTAAAAAAAAAGAGCCATGGGTGGCTCTACTGAGATAGGTACTGTCACTAAGTGGCAGCCTTCAGGTGGCTCAGTGACTAGAGCAGGCAAAATAGCTAATACAGGTGGCGCGATGGGAGCAACGTGAGCTGGAACGACAGCTGAGGCGACTGAATGGACTGAGACTAGAGTGGAGCGCCTGGGAGTAGCTTGTCGTGTCGGCTGAACACAGTGTGCTAGTCTGAATGACGAAGGGCCTAGAGTACTCTTGGGCATTCCTTCATGCTGAAGGTATGCTCTGAGAGCTCGATAAATTCTCTCGTGGTCTCTAAGTAATGCCCACGTAACATCCGGGTCATTCAAGGTGGCTCCATAATGAATCACAGTCTGCTGCTCACATGTCTCTAGTAGCTCTAGGAACTCAGCAGGTCTCGAAGCTAAACGCCGAGAGCGTCGTACTTGAGGAGCTGGTGGTGCTGTACTGATGTCCTCCTCAACACTCTCAAGGATCATACGCCTTGGACCTAACTGTCCTATAGATGACCTAAACTGATATGTGCTGCTCTCTGATAGGTAAATTCTGGGAGTCCTTCTTCTGCGAACTGGAATACAATAGGAAGCTCCTGAGCTTGGCATTTTTCCTGAATACATTCAACAAACTTGTAAGTACTAAGCGCAAGCATGGCGCTTAGGCTTAGTGCACAAAGATAATATTTTTGTAAACTAAAAATAATTTGAAAATAAAAATTAATAAAATAAAAAGGATAAGCAAGGGGTGCCTCCCAAGAGCGCTTTTTTTATCAAGTCGTTGGAGCTCGACTTTTCCTGGTATGTCTTTAGAATGGATCAAAGGAGAAGAGATGCTCCTCCTTGTTGTGGTCTTCTAGATAGGCTTTCAATCGGTGACCATTGAATTTGAAGTACCAGTGGGTCCTTCTAATTCCACGGCTCCGTGTGGAAAAGCATGTATAACTTTGTATGGCCCACTCCATCTTGATCTGAATTTTCCAGCGAATTTTTTGAATCGAGAATTAAAGAGTAGAATCTTATCTCCAGGGGCGAACTTTGTAGGTATCAGTTTTGCATCGTGTGTCAGCTTTGTTCGTTCCTTGTAGATATATCACGTCTCGTAAGCTTGTTCTCTTAATTTAGTGAGTTCATTCATCTGCATCTTCCGATGCTTAGCGGTTACTAAAGGATCAAGGTTACAGGGCTTCAGTGCCCAGAGAGCTTTATACTCTAGTTCTAGCGGAAGGTGACATGCTTTCCCATAGATCATGCGGTAGGGTGTAGTTCCTAGAGGGTTCTTGTAAGCAGTATGGAATGCCCACAAAGCATCGTCTAATTTCTCGGCCCATTTATTCCCATGATGGCCGACGGTGCATTCTAGAATTCTCTTGAGTGCTCTGTTAGTGACCTCTGCTTGTCCGTTAGTCTACGGATGATAGGCAGTGGACATTTTGTGGGTAACTCCGTATTGTTGCATCACCTTCATAAATTGGGTGTTACAGAAGTGTGTGCCACTATCACTTATTATAGCGCGGGGAGCTTCAGCAGAAGAGTCTTTTCAGGAAGTTGGTGACGACCTTGGCATCAGTTTTTGGAAATGCTTGGGCTTCGACCTATCTGGAGACGTAATCTACTGCTGTAAGGACATATTCTTTCCCGTTAGACTTAGGGAATGGCCCCATAAGGTCTAATCCCCATATATCGAAGATCTCGCAAGCTAGGATATTAGTCCGAGGCATCTCATTCTTCATAGAGATAATACCTTGCCTTTAGCATGCGTCACAACGTTTTACAAGCTCTTGCGCATCTCGAAATATAGACGGCCAATAAAATCATGATTCGTAGACTTTTCTTGCGGTGAAGTTTGCTCCATGATGACCTCCAGTTGGTCTGTAGTGACATTGGTAAAGAATACCTGTTGCTTGTTTCTCATCTACGCACCTCCTAATTATTTGATCAGGGAAAATTCAGAACCGGTACAGATCTTCCCAGTAGTAGTACTTAGCATCCCTGAAGAAGTACTGTCTTCGGGATATGGTCATTCCTTTCTTTACTACTCCAGCAACTAGGTAGTTGGCTATGTCAGCGTACCAAGGAGTATCAGTAAATTGTGATCATATGTTAGCTTGTCCTAAGCTCATAAGCTGTTCTTCCAGAAATTTGTCTCTGATATCTTGTTCAATAAGTCGTTCCATTGCCGGGTTTTCCAAACGACTAAGATGATCTGCTGCGACGTTCTTTACTCCTTTCTTATATTTGATCTCAATATCGAATTCTTGGAGGAGTAAGATGTAGTGACCCGAACTTTTCCATGTTTATTTATATTAAATGAAATTGATATTTACATGATTAAGTGTTTCCAACATGTTAAGCAATCAAACTTGTTAAGACTTGATTAATTGAAATAGGTTTCATATAGACAATTGACCACCCAAGTTGACCGGTGATTCACGAACGTTAAAACTTGTAAAAACTATATGATGACATATATATGATTATATATATAGTTAACATGATATTATGATAAGTAAGTATCTCATTAGGTATTTTAACAATGAGTTATATACATAAAATTGAGTATATTAAATTAAGAAACTCGAAACGATATATATAACGATTATCGTTATAACAACGTCTTACTAAATACATATGAATCATATTAAGATATTGATAGACTATGTTTAATCATGATAAATGATATGTAAACATGTCATTAAGTGTATTAACAATGAACTATATATGTAAAAACAAGACTACTAACTTAATGATTTTGAAACGAGACACATATGTAACGATTATCGTTGTAACAGCATTTAACTGTATATATATCATACTAAGATATATTAATATATCATAATATCATGATAATGTAATAATTTAATATCTCTTTAGATATAATAAACAATGGGTTTACAACATTTAACAAGATCGTTAACCTAAAGGTTTCAAAACAACATTTACATGTAATGACTAACGATGACTTAACGACTTAGTTAAAATGTATATACATGTATTGTTTTAATATGTATTTATACACTTTTGAAAGACTTCAAGACACTTATCAAAATACTTCTACTTAACAAAAATGCTTACAATTACATCCTCGTTCAGTTTCATCAACAATTTTACTCGTATGCACCCGTATTCGTACTCGTACAATACACAGCTTTTAGATGTATGTACTATTAGTATATACACTCCAATGATCAACTCTTAGCAGCCCATGTAAGTTACCTAACACATGTGGGAACCATCATGAAATGTCTGGTAATCTAAGAATTACGTGACTCACATGGGCTGCTAAGAGCTGATCATTGGAGTGTATATACCAATAGTACATACATCTAAAAGCTGTGTATTGTACGAGTACGAATACGGGTGCATACGAGTAGAATTGTTGATGAAACGGAACGAGGATGTAATTGTAAGCATTTTTGTTAAGTAGAAGTATTTTGATAAGTATCTTGAAGTCTTTCAAAAGTGTATGAATACATATTAAAACACTACATGTATTTAATTTTAACTGAGTCGTTAAGTCATCGTTAGTCGTTACATGTAAGTGTTGTTTTGAAACCTTTAGGTTAACGATCTTGTTAAATGTTGTTAACCCAATATTTATAATATCAAATGAGATTTTAAATTATTATATTATCATGATATTATGATGTACGAATATCTCTTAATATGATATATATACATTAAATGTCGTTACAACGATAATCATTACATATATGTCTCGATGAATTGAAGTTTTTCGTTGATTTGGATTTCATCTAATGGAATAGTGAGATCTTCTTTAGCAAAATATTTTTTCAAATTTGAGACGTGGAAAGTGTTATGTACAGCCGCGAGTTGTTGAGGTAACTCAAGTCGGTAAGCTACTGGTCCGACACGATCAATAATCTTGAATGGTCCGATATACCTTGGATTTAATTTCCCTCGTTTACCAAATCGAACAACGCCTTTCTAAGGTGCAACTTTAAGCATGACCATCTCTCCAATTTCAAATTCTATATCTTTTCTTTTAATGTCAGCGTAGCTCTTTTGTCGACTTTGGGCGGTTTTCAACCGTTGTTGAATTTGGATGATCTTCTCGGTAGTTTCTTGTATTATCTCCGGACCCGTAATCTGTCTATCCCCCACTTCACTCTAACAAATCGGAGACCTGCACTTTCTACCATAAAGTGCTTCAAACGGCGCCATCTCAATGCTTGAATGGTAGCTGTTGTTGTAGGAAAATTCTGCTAATGGTAGATGTCGATTCCAACTGTTTTCGAAATCAATAACACATGCTCGTAGCATGTCTTCAAGCATTTGTATCGTCCATTCGTTCTGCCCATCAGTTTGTGGATGATAGGCAGTACTCATGTCTAGACGAGTTCCTAATGCTTGCTGTAATGTCTGCCAGAATCTTGAAATAAATCTGCCATCCCTATCAGAGATAATAGAGATTGGTATTCCATGTTTGGAGACGACTTCCTTCAAATAAAGTCGTGCTAACTTCTCCATCTTGTCATCTTCTCTTATTGGCAGGAAGTGTGCTGATTTGGTGAGACGATCAACTATTACCCAAATAGTATCAAAACCACTTGCAGTCCTTGGCAATTTAGTGATGAAATCCATGGTAATGTTTTCCCATTTCCATTCCTTGATTTTGGGTTGTTGAAGTAGACCTGATGGTTTCTGATGCTCAGCTTTGACCTTAGAACACGTCAAACATTCTCCTACGTATTTAGCAACATCATCTTTCATACCCGGCCACCAAAAATGTTTCTTGAGATCCTTGTACATATTCCCCGTTCCAGGATGTATTGAGTATCTGGTTTTATGAGCTTCTCTAAGTACCATTTCTTTCATATCTCTAAATTTTGGTACCCAAATCCTTTCAGCCCTATACCGGGTTCCGTCTTCCCAAATATTAAGATGCTTCTCCGATCCCTTGGGTATTTCATCCTTTAAATTTTCCTCTTTTAAAACTCCTTGTTGCACCTCCTTTATTTGAGTAGTAAGGTTATTGTGAATCGTTATATTCATAGATTTTACTCGAATGGGTTCTCTGTCCTTCCTACTCAAGGCGTCGGCTACCACATTTGCCTTCCCCGGATGGTAACGAATCTCAAAGTCGTAATCATTCAACAATTCAATCCACCTACGCTGCCTCATATTCAGTTGTTTCTGATTAAATATGTGTTGAAGACTTTTGTGGTCGGTATATATAATACTTTTGACCCCATATAAGTAGTGCCTCCAAGTCTTTAATGCAAAAACAACCACGCCTAATTCCAAATCATGCGTCGCATAATTTTGTTCGTGAATCTTCAATTGTCTAGACGCATAAGCAATCACCTTCATTCGTTGCATTAATACACAACCGAAACCTTACTTTGATGTGTCACAATAAATCACAAAATCATCATTCCCTTCAGGCAATGACAATATAGGTGCCGTAGTTAGCTTTTTCTTCAATAACTGAAACGCTTTCTCTTGTTCATCCTTCCATTCAAATTTCTTCCCTTTATGCGTTAATGCAGTCAAGGGTTTTGCTATTCTAAAAAAGTCTTGGATGAACCTTCTGTAGTAACCAGCTAGTCCTAAAAACTGGCGTATGTGTTTCGGAGTTTTTGGGGTTTCCCACTTTTCAACAGTTTCTATCTTTGTCGGATCCACCTTAATACCTTCTTTGTTCACTATGTGACCGAGGAATTGAACTTCTTCCAACCAAAATGCACACTTTGAAAACTTAGCGTACAATTCTTCCTTCCTAAATACTTCTAACACCTTTCTCAAATGTTCACCGTGTTCTTGGTCATTCTTTGAGTAAATAAGTATGTCATCAATGAAAACAATGACAAACTTGTCAAGGTATGGTCCACACACTCGGTTCATAAGGTCCATGAACACAGATGGTGCATTAGTTAAACCAAACGGCATGACCATAAACTCGTAATGACCGTAACGTGTTCTGAAAGCAGTCTTTGGAATATCATCTTCTTTCACCCGCATTTGATGATACCCGGAACGTAAGTCAATCTTTGAATAAACAGACGAGCCTTGTAGTTGATCAAATAAGTCGTCGATTCTCGGTAGTGGGTAGCGGTTCTTGATGGTAAGTTTGTTCAACTCTCGGTAGTCGATACACAACCTGAATGTACCATCTTTCTTCTTGACAAACAAAATAGGAGCTCCCCACGGTGATGTTCTCGGTCGAATGAAACCACGCTCTAAAAGTTCTTGTAATTGGATTTGCAGTTCTTTCATCTCGCTGGGTGCGAGTCTGTAAGGAGCATGAGCTATTGGTGCAGCTCCTGGTACAAGATCTATTTGAAATTCAACGGATCGATGTGGGGGTAATCCCGGTAATTCTTTCGGAAATACATCGAGAAATTCTTTTGCGACGGGAACATCATTGATGCTCTTTTCTTCAGTTTGTACTTTCTCGACGTGTGATAGAATAGCTTAGCAACCTTTTCTTATTAGTTTTTGTACCTTCAAATTACTAATAAGATGTAGCTTCGTGTTGCCCTTTTCTCCGTACACCATTAAGGGTTTTCCTTTTTCTCGTATAATACGAATTGCATTTTTGTAACAAACGATCTCTGCTTTCACTTCTTTCAACCAGTCCATACCGATTATCACATCAAAACTCCCTAACTCTACTGGTATCAAGTCAATCTTAAATGTTTCGCTAACCAGTTTAATTTCTCGATTCCGACATATATTATCTGCTGAAATTAATTTACTATACAAAGGCGTCAATGGACAACTTAATTTAGCATAAAAATCTCTACTCATATAGCTTCTATCCGCACCCGAATCAAATAAAACGTAAGCAGATTTATTGTCAATAAGAAACGTACCCGTAACAAGCTCCGGGTCTTCCTGTGCCTCTGCCGCATTAATATTGAAAACTCCTCCGCGGCCTTGTCCATTCGTATTCTCCTGGTTCGGGCAATTTCTAATAATGTGGCCCGGTTTTCTACATTTATAACAAACTACATTGGCATAACTTGCTCTGACACTACTTGCTCCGCCATTACTCATTCCGACATCATTTGTTCTTTTCGTTCTGTTAACCCCTGGTCCGTAGACCTCACACTTCGCCGCGCTATGACCATTTCTTTTACACTTGTTGCAAAATTTGGTGCAGAACCCCGAGTGATACTTTTCACACCTTTGGCATAGCTGCTTCTAATTGCTGTTGTTGTTGCAGTTGTTATTGTTATTGGAATGATTGTTGTAGTTGTTGTTGTTGCTGTTGTTGTTGTTGTTGTTGTTTTGCCGTTTGTTGTAGTTGCGATTGATGTTGCAATTGTTGGGATAGTTGTTGTTGTTTTGGCGACTCTTATCACCGTTTTCCTCCCACTTTCTTTTGACTTGCTTCACATTGGCCTCTTCAGCCGCCTGTTTTTTAATTCTTTCCTCAATCTGGTTCACTAGTTTGTGAGCCATTCTACATGCCTGTTGTATGGAGGTGGGCTCGTGTGAACTTATATCTTCTTGGATTCTTTCTGGCAATCCTTTCACAAACGCGTCGATCTTCTCTTCCTCATCTTCGAACACTCTCGGATATAATAGGTACAATTCTGTGAATCGTCTTTCGTACGTGGTAATATCAAATCCTTGGGTTCGTAACCCTCTAAGTTCTATCTTGAGCTTATTGACCTCGGTTCTGGGACGGTACTTCTCATTCATCAAGTGCTTGAATGCTGACCATGGTAGTGCGTAAGCATCATCTTGTCCCACTTGCTCTAGATAGGTATTCCACCATGTTAACGCAGTACCTGTGAAGGTATGCGTAGCGTACTTCACTTTGTCCTCTTCAGTACACTTACTTATGGCAAACACAGATTCGACCTTCTCGGTCCACCGTTTCAATCCGATCGGTCCTTCGGTTCCATCAAATTCCAAAGGTTTGCAGGCAGTGAATTCTTTGTAGGTGCATCCTACACGATTTCTTGCGCCGTTAGCTGCATTGTTAGATTTGGAGTTATTGTTGGTATGTAGCGCAGCCTGTACTGCGGCTATGTTTGAAGCAAGAAAGGCACGAAATTCCTCTTCGCTCATATTCAAGGTGTGTCGAGTAGTTGGTGCCATTTCCTTCAAAATAGTCAAATGAAACAAGTTAATCATACAGAATATTAAGAGTAGTCAATAGTATCTCGTAGCATAATATGAACTCATTTATAAAAGCTTTTTCTTCATATTAGCGTTTTATAAGTTTAAATTCGGGTAGTACCTACCCGTTAAGTTCATACTTAGTAGCTAATATACAATTCAACTACTACAATTTTATATGAAAAACTGATTATAATAATATTTCGCGTTCAAACTTTTACACAATATTTTACAAACTTACAATACCGCTTATTTTACATATAGCATGAAATATAGCACACAATAAATTTGATACAAGATGGTTGTGAAGATAATTCTAGCTAGTACACAATTCGTTCAGCAAAGCCAATAAAGACACGTAATTCATACGTCCAGAAACAAGTCATGCATTCTGGTTTTACTAGGACTACTTCCCATCCTTGGTCTTGTGGAACATAACCATTATGGCCGTTGATAAGACAGCGTGTTGTAACGTCGTCAAAGGGACGAGGGTTACGTAATGTCCAACAGTCCTGTAACAATCTAAAAACCTCATTTCTTACCCCAATTACCGACTCCGTCACTTGTGGGAATGTTTTGTTTAATAGTTGTAGCCCGATGTTCTTGTTCTCACTTTGGTGAGAAGCGAACATTACTAACCCGTAAGAATAACATGCTTCTTTATGTTGCATGTTAGCCGCTTTTTCTAAATCACGAAGTCCTATATTCGGATATATGGAGTCAAAATAATTTCTTAACCCGTTGCGTAAAATAGCATTTGGGTTCCCCGCAATATATGCGTCAAAGTAAACACATCGTAACTTATGGATTTCCCAATGTGATATCCCCCATCTTTCGAACGAAAGCCTTTTATAAATCAAGGCATTCTTGGAACGTTCTTCGAATGTCTTACAAACTGATCTCGCCTTAAATAGTTGTGCCGAGGAATTCTAACCGACTCTAGACAAGATTTCATCAATCATGTCTCCGGGTAGGTCTCTTAAAATATTGGGTTGTCTATCCATTTTGTGTTTTTATACTGTAAAATAGACAAGAGTTAGATTCATAAAAAAAATACTTATTAATACAAGCAATTTTTACATATATCATAAAGCATAAGCACACTATATTACATATATTACACCACACGAATATAACTATCTTATTCCGACTCGCTCATTTCTTCTTCTTCGGTTTTGGTTCATTTTGACAAGTTTCTAGGGATATATGATGTTCCCCTAATACGAGCCGTCATTTTCCACATTGGTTTAGAAAAACCTGGTGGTTTAGAGGTTCCCGGGTTATTGTCACAACTTAAGAAATACGGGTGTTGACGATACATATAAAGTTCATCGGGTTTGGAATCAAATTTCTCTATTTTTATGCCCTTTCCCTTATTGTTCTCTTTTGCCTTATTAAATTGTGTTGGGGTAATTTCTATAACATCATCGGAATCCTTGTCGGGATCCGATTCATCGGAGAATTGGTAATCCTCCCAATACTTTGCTTCCTTGGCGGAAACACCATTGACCATAATTAACTTTGGTCGGTTGGTTGAGGATTTTCTTCTACTTAACCGTTTTATTATTTTCCCCACTGGTTCTATTTCTTCTTCCGGTTCTGATTCTTCTTCCGGTTCCGATTCTTCTTCCGGTTCCGACTCTTCTTCCGGTTCATCTTCGGGAACTTGTGAATCAGTCCACGAATCATTCCATTTTACATTTGACTCTTCATTATTATTAGGTGAGTCAATGGGACTTGTTCTAGAGGTAGACATCTATCACATAATATCAAACACGTTAAGAGATTAATATATCACATAATATTCACATGTTAAAAATATATAGTTTCCAACAAAATTTGTTAAGCAATCATTTTTCAAGTAAACACGGTTGAAGTCCAGACTCACTAATGCATCCTAACAAACTCGATAAGACACACTAATGCAAAATTCTGGTTCTCTAAGACCAACGCTCGGATACCAACTGAAATGTCCCGTTCTTATTGATTAAAAACGTTCCATATTAATTGATTTCGTTGCGAGGTTTTGACCTCTATATGAGACGTTTTTCAAAGACTGCATTCATTTTAAAACAAACCATAACCTTTATTTCATCAATAAAGGTTTAAAAAGCTTTACGTAGATTATCAAATAATGATAATCTAAAATATCCTGTTTACACACGACTATTACATAATGGTTTACAATACAAATATGTTACAACGAAATAAGTTTCTTGAATGCAGTTTTTACACAATATCATACAAGCATGGACTCCAAATCTTGTCCTTATTTAAGTATGCGACAGCGGAAGCTCTTAATAATCACCTGAGAATAAACATGCTTAAAACGTCAACAAAAGTGTTGGTGAGTGTACGTTTAACCTATATATATCAAATCGTAACAATAGACCACAAGATTTCATATTTCAATATATATCCCATACATAGAGATAAAAATCATTCATATGGTGAACACCTGGTAACCGATATTAACAAGATGCATATATAAGAATATCCCCATCATTCCGGGACACCCTTCGGATATGATATAAATTTTGAAGTACTAAAGCATCCTATACTTTGGATGGGGCTTGTTAGGCCCAATAGATCTATCTTTAGGATTCGCGTCAATTAGGGTGTCTGTTCCCTAATTCTTAGATTACCAGACTTAATAAAAAGGGGCATATTCGATTTCGATAATTCAACCATAGAATGTAGTCTCACGTACTTGTGTCTGTTTTTTAAATCATTTATAAAACCTGCATGTATTCTCATCCCAAAAATATTAGATTTTAAAAGTGGGACTATAACTCACTTTCACAGATTTTTACTTCGTCGGGAAGTAAGACTTGGCCACTGGTCGATTCACGAACCTATAACAAATATGTACATATATATCAAAGTATGTTCAAAATATATTTACAACACTTTTAATACATTTTGATGTTTTAAGTTTATTAAGTCAGCTGTCCTCGTTAGTAACCTACAACTAGTTGTCCACAGTTAGATGTACAGAAATAAATCGATATATATTATCTTGAATCAATCCACGACCCAGTGTATACATGTCTCAGGCTAGATCACAACTCAAAGTATATATATTTTGGGAATCAACCTCAACCCTGTATAGCTAACTCCAACATTACTGCATATAGGGTGTCTATGGTTGTTCCAAATAATATATATACATGGGTCGATATGATATGTCAAAACATTTGCATACGTGTCTATGGTATCCCAAGATTACATAATATATTAGAATACATGTATAATACAATATAAGTTAGCTAGGATATAATTTGTATAGAATTGTTAATATTTCCCGTAGCGACAAAAATAAAAAATATCCAATCTTGTTTTACCCATAACTTCTTCATTTTAAATCCGTTTTGAGTGAATCAAATTGCTATGGTTTCATATTGAACTCTATTTTATGAATATAAACAGAAAAAGTATAGGTTTATAGTCGGAAATATAAGTTACAAGTCGTTTTTGTAAGAGGTAGTCATTTCAGTCGAAAAAACGACGTCTTGATGACCATTTTGAAAAACTTACTTCCACTTTGAGTTTAACCTTGATTTTTGGATAAAGTTTCATGTTCATAAGAAAAATCATTTTCCCAGAAGAACAACTTTTAAATCAAAGTTTATCATAGTTTTTAATTATCAAACCCAAAACAGCCCGCGGTGTTACTACGACGGCGTATGTCCAGTTTTACGGTGTTTTTTGTGTTTCCAGGTTTTAAATCATTAAGTTAGCATATAATATAGATATATAACATGTGTTTAGTTGATTTTAAAAGTCAAGTTAGAAGGATTAACTTTTGTTTGCGAACAAGTTTAGAATTAACTAAACTATGTTCTAGTAATTTCAAGTTTAAACCTTCGAATAAGATAGCTTTATATGTATGAATCAAATGATGTTATGAACATTATTATTACCTAAAGTTTTGTGGATAAACCTACTGGAAAAGAGACAAATGAATCTAGCTTCAAAGGATCTTGGATGGCTTGAAAGTTCTTGAAGTAGAATCATGACACGAAAACAAGTTCAAGTAAGATTTCCACTCGAAATAAGATTGTTATAGTTATAGAAATTGAATCAAAGTTTGAATATGAGTATTAACTTATATTAGAAAGATATCTTACTGTAAATAAGAAAGATTTCTTGAGGTTGGATGATCACTCTACAAGATTGAAAGTAAGCTAGCAAACTTGGAAGTATTCTTGATTTTATGAAACTAGAACTTGTAGAATTTATGAAGAACACTTAGAACTTGAAGATAAAACTTGAGAGAGATAAATTTGATGAAGAAAATTGAAGAATGAAAGTGTTTGTAGGTGTTTTTGGTCGTTGGTGTATGGATTAGATATAAAGGATATGTAATTTTGTTTTCATGTAAATAAGTCATGAATGATTACTCATATTTTTGTAATTTTATCAGATATTTTATGCTAGTTGCCAAAAGATGGTTCCCACATGTGTTAGGTGACTCACATGGGCTGCTAAGAGCTGATCATTGGAGTGTATATACCAATATTACATACATCTAAAAGCTGTGTATTGTACGAGTACGAATACGGGTGCATACGAGTAGAATTGTTGATGAAACTGAACGAGGATGTAATTGTAAGCATTTTTGTTAAGTAGAAGTATTTTGATAAGTGTCTTGAAGTCTTTCAAAAGTGTATGAATACATATTAAAACACTACATATATATACATTTTAACTGAGCCGTTAAGTCATCGTTAGTCGTTACATGTAAGTGTTGTTTTGGAACCTTTAGGTTAACGATCTTGTTAAATGTTGTTAACCCAATGTTTATAATATCAAATGAGATTTTAAATTATTATATTATCATGATAATATGATGTATGAATATCTCTTAAAATGATATATATACATTAAATGTCGTTACAACGATAATCGTTACATATATGTCTCGTTTCAAAATCATTAAGTTAGTAGTCTTGCTTTTACATATGTAGTTCATTGTTAATATACTTAATGATATGTTTACTTATCATAATATCATGTTAACTATATATATATATATATATATATATATATATATATATATATATATATATATATATATATATATATATATATATATATATATATATATATATATATATATCCATATATATGTCATCATATAGTTTTTACAAGTTTTAACGTTCGTGAATCACCGGTCAACTTGGGTGGTCAATTGTCTATATGAAACCTATTTCAATTAATCAAGTCTTAACAAGTTTGATTGCTTAACATGTTGGAAAAACTTAATCATGTAAATAACAATTTCATTTAATATATATATAAACATGAAAAAGTTCAGGTAACTACACATCATTTGGCAACTAGCATGAAATATCTCATAAAATTACAAAAATATGAGTAATTATTCATGACTTATTTACATGAAAACAAAATTACATTTCCTTTATATCTAATCCATATACCAATGACCAAAAACACCTATAAACACTTTCATTCTTCAATTTTCTTCATCTAATTGATCTCTCTCAAGTTCCATCTTCAAGTTCTAAGTGTTCTTCATAAATTCTACAAGTTCTAGTTTCATAAAATCAAGAATACTTCCAAGTTTACTAGCTCACTTCCAATCTTGTAAAGTGATCATCCAACCTCAAGAAATCTTTGTTGTTTACAGTAAGATATCATTCTAAATCAAGGTAATACTCATATACAAACTTTGATTCAATTCCTATAACTATAACTATCTTAATTCGAGTGATAATCTTACTTGAACTTGTTTTCGTGTCATGATTCTACTTCAAGAACTTTCAAGCCATCCAAGATCCTTTGAAGCTAGATCATTTCTTGTCACTTCCAGTAGGTTTAACTACTAAACTTGAGGTAGTAATGATGTTCATAACATCATTCGATTCATACATATAAAACTATCTTATTCGAAGATTTGAACATGTAATCACTAGAACATAGTTTAGTTAATTCTAAACATGTTCGCAAACAAAAGTTAATCCTTCTAACTTGACTTTTAAAATTAACTAAACACATGTTCTATATCTATATGATATGCTAACTTAATGATTTAAAACTGAAAAACATGAAAAACACCGTAAAACCGGATACACGCCGTCGTAGTAACACCGCTGGCTGTTTTGGGTTAGTTAATTAAAAACTATGTTAAACTTTGATTTAAAAGTTGTTATTCTGGAAAAATGATTTTTTTATGAACATGAAACTATATCCAAAAATCATGGTTAAACTCAAAGTGGAAGTATGTTTTCTAAAATGGTCATCTAGACGTCGTTCTTTCGACTGAAATGACTACCTTTACAAAAACGACATGTAACTTATATTTCTGTCTATAAACTTATACTTTTTCTATTTAGATTCATAAAATAGAGTTCAATATGAAACCATGGCAATTTTATTCACTCAAAACGGATTTAAAACGAAGAAGTTATGGGTAAAACAAGATTGGATATTTTTTGATTGTTGTAGCTACGGGAAATATTGTAACAATTCTATACAAATCATATCCTAGCTAACTTATATTATATTATACATGTATTCTAATATATTATGTAATCTTGGAATACCATAGACACGTATGCAAATGTTTTGACATATCATATCGACCCATGTATATATATTATTTAGAACAACCATAGACACTCTATATGCAGTAATGTTGGAGTTAGCTATACAGGGTTGAGGTTGATTCCAAAAATATATATACTTTGAGTTGTGATCTAGCCTGATACGTGTATACACTGGGTCGTGGATTTATTTAAGATAATATATATCGATTTATTTCTGTACATCTAACTGTGGACAACTAGTTGTAGGTTACTAACGAGGACAGCTGACTTAATAAACTTAAAACAGTAAAACGTATAAAAAATGTTATAAATATATTTTGAACATACTTTGATATATATGTACATATTTGTTATAGGTTCGTGAATCGACCAGTGGCCAAGTCTTACTTCCCGACGAAGTAAAAATCTGTGAAAGTGAGTTATAGTCCCACTTTTAAAAACTAATATTTTGGGATGAGAATACATGCAGTTTTATAAATGTTTTACGAAATAGACACAAGTAAATGAAACTACATTATATGGGTGAATGTTCGAAGCCGAATATGCCCCTTTTGCTTGGTAACCTAAGAATTAGTAAACCGATCTACTAATTGATGCGAATCCTAAAGATAGATCTATTGGGCCTAACGAACCCCATCCAAAGTACCGGATGCTTTAGTACTTCGAATTCGTTTATATCATGTCCGAAGGATTTCCCGGAATGATAGGGGATATTCTTATATGCATCTTGTTAATGTCGGTTACCAGGTGTTCACCATATGAATTAATTTTATCTCTATGTATGGGATGTATATTGAAATATGAAATCTTGTGGTCTATTATTATGATTTGATAATATATAGGTTTAACCTATAACTCATCAAAATTTTTGTTGACGTTTTAAGCATGTTTATTCTCAGGTGATTATTAAGAGCTTTCGCTGTTGCATACTAAAATAAGGACAAGATTTGGAGTCCATGCTTGTATGATATTATGTAAAAACTGCATTCAAGAAACTTATTTTTGATGTAATATATTCTTATTGTAAACCATTATGTAATGGTCGTGTGTAAACGGTATATTTTAGATTATCATTATTTGATAATCTACGTAATGCTTTTTAAACCTTTATCGATAAAATAAAGGTTATGGTTGTTTTAAAAATGAATGCAGTCTTTGAAAAACGTCTCAAATAGAGGTCAAAACCTCGCGACGAAATCAATTAATATGGAACGTTTATAATCAATATGAACGGGACATTTCAGTTGATATCCGAGCGTTGGTCTTAGAGAACCAGAAAATTTCATTAGTGTGTCTTACTGAGTTTGTTAGGATGAATTAGTGAGTCTGGACTTCGACCGTGTTTTTCTTCAAAAACGATTGCTTAACATTTTTTTGTTGGAAACTATATATTATTAACATGTAAATATTATGTGATATATTAATCTCTTAACGTGTTTGATATTGTGTGATAGATGTCTACCTCTAGTACAAATCCCATTGATTCACCTAATAATAATGAAGAGTCAAATATATTTTGGGAAGATTCACAAATTCCCGAAGAAGAACCGGAAGAGGAGGAACCGGAAGAAGAGGAACCAGAAGAGGAGGAATCGGAAGAGGAGGAACCAGAAGAAGAAGAGGTTCCGGAGGAAGAAATATTGATACCTATAGTAAATCGATTAAATAAAATAAAATCCTCAACAAACGGACCAAAGTTAATAATGGTCAATGGTGTTTCCGCCGAGGAAGCAAAATATTGGGAAGATTACCAATTTTCCGATGAATTGGATCCCGATGAGGATTCCGATGATATTATAGAAATTACCTCGACCCAATTTAATAAAGAGAAAGAAAATAATAAGGGAAAAGGTATAAAAATAGAGAAACCCGATTCCAACCCCGATGAACTTTATATGTATCGGCTGTAGTGACCCGAACTTTTCCATGTTTATATATATTAATTGAGATTGATATTTACATGATTAAATGTTTCAAACATGTTAAGCAATCAAACTTGTTAAGACTTGATTAATTGAAATATGTTTCATATAGACAATTGACCACCCAAGTTGACCGGTGATTCACGAACGTTAAAACTTGTAAAAACTATACAATGACATATATATGGTTATATATATAGTTAACATGTTTTTATTATAAGTATGTATCTCATTAGATATTTTAACAATGAGTTATATACATAAAAATGAGACTATTAATTTAAGAAACTCGAAAACGATATATATAACGATTATCGTTATAACAACGTCTTA
This sequence comes from Rutidosis leptorrhynchoides, assembly GCF_046630445.1. Taxonomy (NCBI): domain Eukaryota; kingdom Viridiplantae; phylum Streptophyta; class Magnoliopsida; order Asterales; family Asteraceae; genus Rutidosis; species Rutidosis leptorrhynchoides. The sequence goes on from NC_092341.1 coordinate 223,236,775, forward strand.
CTAGGTACATATGAATCATATTAAGATATTGATACACTTGGTTAATTATGTTAAATGATAAGTAAATATATTATTAAGTGTATTAACAATGAAATACATATGTAAAAATAAGACTACTAACTTAATGATTTTGAAACGAGACATATATGTAACGATTATCGTTGTAACGACATTTAACTGTATATACATCATACTAAGATATATTATATATCATAATATCATGATAATATAATAATTTAACATCTCATTTGTTATAATAAACAATGGGTTAACAACATTCAACAAGATCGTTAACCTAAAGGTTTCAAAACAACATTTACATGTAATAACTAACGATGACTTAACGACTCAGTTAAAATGTATATACATGTAGTGTTTTAATATGTATTCATACACTTTTGAAAGACTTCAAGACACTTATCAAAATACTTCTACTTAACAAAAATGCTTACAATTACATCCTCGTTCAGTTTCATCAACAATTCTACTCGTATGCACCCGTATTCGTACTCGTACAATACACAGCTTTTAGATGTATGTACTATTGGTATATACACTCCAATTATCAGCTCTTAGCAGCCCATGTGAGTCAACTAACACATGTGGGAACCATCATTTGGCAACTAGCATGAAATATCTCATAAAATTACAAAAATATGAGTAATCATTCATGACTTATTTACATGAAAACAAAATTACATATCCTTTCTATCTAATCCATACACCAACGACCAAAAACACCTACAAACACTTTCATTCTTCAATTTTCTTCATCTAATTGATCTCCCTCAAGTTCTATCTTCAAGTTCTAAGTGTTCTTCATATATTTTACAAGTTCTAGTTACATAAAATCAAGAATACTTTCAAGTTTGCTAGCTCACTTCCAATCTTGTAAGGTGATCATCCAACCTCAAGAAATCTTTGTTTCTTACAGTAGGTTATCATTCTAATACAAGGTAATAATCATATTCAAACTTTGGTTCAATTTCTATAACTATAACAATCTTATTTCAAGTGATGATCTTACTTGAACTTGTTTTCGTGTCATGATTCTGCTTCAAGAACTTCGAGCCATCCAAGGATCCGTTGAAGCTAGATCCATTTTTCTCTTTTCCAGTAGGTTTATCCAAGGAACTTAAGGTAGTAATGATGTTCATAACATCATTCGATTCATACATATAAAGCTATCTTATTCGAAGGTTTAAACTTGTAATCACTAGAACATAGTTTAGTTAATTCTAAACTTGTTCGCAAACAAAAGTTAATCCTTCTAACTTGACTTTTAAAATCAACTAAACAAATGTTCTATATCTATATGATATGCTAACTTAATGATTTAAAACCTAGAAACACGAAAAACACCGTAAAACCGGATTTACGCCGTCGTAGTAACACCGCGGGCTGTTTTGGGTTAGTTAATTAAAAACTATGATAAACTTTGATTTAAAAGTTGTTATTCTGAGAAAATGATTTTTATTATGAACATGAAACTATATCCAAAAATTATGGTTAAACTCAAAGTGGAAGTATGTTTTCTAAAATGGTCATCTAGACGTCGTTCTTTCGACTGAAATGACTACCTTTACAAAAACGACTTGTAACTTATTTTTCCGACAATAAACCTATAATTTTTCTATTTAGATTCATAAAATAGAGTTCAATATGAAACCATAGCAATTTGATTCACTCAAAACGGATTTAAAATGAAGAAGTTATGGGTAAAACAAGATTGGATAATTTTTCTCATTTTAGCTACGTGAAAATTGGTAACAAATCTATTCCAACCATAACTTAATCAACTTGTATTGTATATTATGTAATCTTGAGATACCATAGACACGTATACAATGTTTCGACCTATCATGTCGACACATCTATATATATTTCGGAACAACCATAGACACTCTATATGTGAATGTTGGAGTTAGCTATACAGGGTTGAGGTTGATTCCAAAATATATATAGTTTGAGTTGTGATCAATACTGAGATACGTATACACTGGGTCGTGGATTGATTCAAGATAATATTTATCGATTTATTTCTGTACATCTAATTGTGGACAACTAGTTGTAGGTTACTAACGAGGACAGCTGACTTAATAAACTTAAAACATCAAAATATATTAAAAGTGTTGTAAATATATTTTGAACATACTTTGATATATATGTATATATTGTTATAGGTTCGTGAATCAACCAGTGGCCAAGTCTTACTTCCCGACGAAGTAAAAAATCTGTGAAAGTGAGTTATAGTCCCACTTTAAAAATCTAATATTTTTGGGATGAGAATACATGCAGGTTTTATAAATGATTTACAAAATAGACACAAGTACGTGAAACTACATTCTATGGTTGAATTATCGAAATCGAATATGCCCCTTTTTATTAAGTCTGGTAATCTAAGAATTAGGGAACAGACACCCTAATTGACGCGAATCCTAAAGATAGATCTATCGGGCCCAACAAGCCCCATCCAAAGTACCGGATGCTTTAGTACTTCGAAATTTATATCATATCCGAAGGGTGTCCCGGAATGATGGGGATATTCTTATATATGCATCTTGTTAATGTCGGTTACCAGGTGTTCACCATATGAATGACTTTTATCTCTATGTATGGGATGTGTATTGAAATATAAAATCTTGTGGTCTATTATTATGATTTGATATATATAGGTTAAACCTATAACTCACCAACATTTTTATTGACGTTTTAAGCATGTTTATTCTCAGGTGATTATTAAGAGCTTCCGCTGTCGCATACTTAAATAAGGACGAGATTTGGAGTCCATGTTTGTATGATATTGTGTAAAAACTGCATTCAAGAAACTTATTTTGTTGTAACATATTTGTATTGTAAACCATTATGTAATGGTCGTGTGTAAACAGGATATTTTAGATTATCATTATTTGATAATCTACGTAAAGCTTTTTAAACCTTTATTGATGAAATAAAGGTTATGGTTTGTTTTAAAATGAATGCAGTCTTTGAAAAACGTCTCATATAGAGGTCAAAACCTCGCAACGAAATCAATTAATATGGAACGTTTTTAATCAATAAGAACGGGACATTTCAGTTGGTATCAGAGCGTTGGTCTTAGAGAACCAGAATTTTGCATTAGTGTGTCTTATCGAGTTTGTTAGGATGCATTAGTGAGTCTGGACTTCGACCGTGTTTACTTAAAAAATGATTGCTTAACAAATTTTGTTGGAAACTATATATTTTTAACATGTGAATATTATGTGATATATTAATCTCTTAACGCGTTTGATATTATGCGATAGATGTCTACCTCTAGAACAAGTCCCATTGACTCACCTAATAATAATGAAGAGTTAAATGTAAATTGGAATGATTCGTGGACTGATTCACAAGTTCCCGAAGAGGAACCGGAAGAAGAGTCGGAACCGGAAGAAGAATCAGAACCGGAAGAAGAATCGGAACCGGATGAAGAAATAGAACAGGTGGGGGAAATAATAAAATGGTTAAGTAAAAGAAAATCCTCAACCAACCGACCAAGGTTAATTATGGTCAATGGTGTTTTCGCCAAGGAAGCAAAATATTGGGAGGATTACAAATTCTCCAATGAATCGGATTCCAACGAGAATTCTGATGATGTTATAGAAATTACCCCAACTGAATTTAAAAAGGCAAAAGAAAATAATAAGGGAAAGGGCATAAAAATAGAGAAATCTAATTCCAACCCCGATGAACTTTATATGTATCGTCAACCCCCGAAGTCCTTAAGTTGTAACAATGACCCGGGAACCTCTAAACCACCAGGTTTTTCTAAACCGTTGTGGAAAACGACAGTTAGTATTAGGGGAACATCATATATCCCTAGAAACTTGGCAAAACGAACCAAAACCGAAGAAGAAGAAACGAGCGAGTCGGAATAAGATAGTTGTATTCGTGTGGTGTAATATATGTAATATAGTGTGCTTATGCTTTATGATATATGTAAAAATTGCTTGTATTAATAAGTATTTTTTTTATGAATCTAACTCTTGTCTATTTTACAGTTTAAAAACACAAAATGGATAGACAACCCAATATTTTAAGAGACCTACCCGGAGACATGATTGATGAAATCTTGTCTAGAGTTGGTCAGAATTCCTCGGCACAACTATTTAAGGCGAGATCAGTTTGTAAGACATTCGAAGAACGTTCCAAGAATGTCTTAGTTTATAAGAGACTTTCGTTTGAAAGATGGGGGATATCACATTGGGAAACCCATAAGTTACGATGTGTTTACTTTGACGCATATATTGCGGGGAACCCAAATGCTATTTTACGCAACGGGTTAAGAAATTATTTTGACTCAATATATCCGAATATTGGACTTCGTGATTTAGAAAAAGCGGCTAACATGCAACATAAAGAAGCATGTTATGCTTACGGATTAGTAATGTTCGCTTCTCACCAAAGTGAGAACAAGAACATCGGGCTACAACTATTAAACAAAACGTTTCCACAAGTGACGGAGTCGGTAATTGGGGTAAGAAATGAGGTTTTTAGATTGTTACGGGACTGTTGGACATTACGTAACCCTCGTCCTTTTGACGACGTTACAACACGCTGTCTTATCAACGGCCATAACGGTTATGTTCCACAAGACCAAGGATGGGAAGTAATCCTAGTAAAACCAGAATGCATGACTTGTTTCTGGACGTATGAATTACGTGTCTTTATTGCCTTTGCTGAATGACTTGTGTACTAGCTAGAATTATCTTCACAACTATCTTGTATCAAAGTTATTGTGTGCTATATTTTATGCTTTATGTAAAATAAGCGGTATTGTAAGTTTGTAAAATATTGTATAAAAGTTTGAACGCGAAATATTATTATAATCAGTTTTTCATATAGAATTGTAGTAGTTGAATTGTATATTAGCTACTAAGTATGAACTTAACGGGTAGGTACTACCCGAATTTAAACTTATAAAACGCTAATATGAAGAAAAAGCTTTTATAAATGAGTTCATATTATGCTACGAAATACTATTAACTACTCTTAATATTCTGTATGATTAACTTGTTCCATTTGACTATTTTGAAGGAAATGGCACCGACTACTCGACACACCGTGAATATGAATGAAGAGGAATTCCGTACTTTTCTAGCTTCAAACATAGCTGCAGTACAGGCTGCGCTACATACCAACAATAACCTTGGATCTAGCAGTACAGGAAATCGTGTAGGATGCACCTACAAAGAATTCACTGCCTGCAAACCTTTGGAATTTGATGGAACCGAAGGACCGATCGGATTGAAACGGTGGACCGAGAAGGTCGAATCGGTGTTTGCCATAAGTAAGTGTACTGAAGAGGACAAAGTGAAGTACGCTACGCATACCTTCACAGGTTCTGCGTTAACATGGTGGAATACCTATCTAGAGCAAGTGGGACAAGACAATGCGTACGCACTACCGTGGTCAGCATTCAAGCACTTGATGAACGAGAAGTACCGTCCCAGAACCGAGGTCAATAAGCTCAAGACAGAACTTAGAGGGTTACGAACCCAAGGATTTGATATTACCACGTACGAAAGACGATTCACAGAATTGTGCCTATTGTGTCCGGGAGCATTCGAAGATGAGGAAGAGAAGATCGACGCGTTTGTGAAAGGATTACAGGAAAGAATCCAAGAAGATATAAGTTCACACGAGCCCGCCTCTATACAACAGGCATGTAGAATGGCTCACAAACTAGTGAACCAGATTGAAGAAAGAATTAAAGAACAGACTGCTGAAGAGGCCAATGTGAAGCAAGTCAAAAGAAAGTGGGAGGAAAACGGTGATAAGAATCACCAATACAACAACAACAGCAATTACAACAATAATCGCAACAATTATCCCAACAATCGCAACATCAATCGCAACTACAACAAACGGCCCAACAACAACAACAACAACAACAACAATAACAACAACTACAACAATCATCCCAACAACAATAATAACCGCAACAACAACAACAATCAGAAGCAGCTATGCCAAAGGTGTGAAAAGTATCACTCGGGGTTCTGCACCAAATTTTGCAACAAGTGTAAAAGAAATGGTCATAGCGCGGCGAAGTGTGAGGTCTACGGACCAGGGGTTAATAGAACGAAAGGAACAAATGGTGTCGGAATGAGTAATGGCGGAGCAAGTAGTGTCGGAGCAAGTTATGCCAATGTAGTTTGTTATAAATGTGGAAAACCGGGCCACATTATTAGAAATTGCCCAAACCAGGAGAACACGAATGGACAAGGCCGCGGAAGAGTTTTCAATATTAATGCGCCAGAGGCACAGGAAGACCCGGAGCTTGTTACGGGTACGTTTCTTATTGACAATAAATCTACTTACGTTTTATTTGATTCGGGTGCGGATAGAAGCTATATGAGTATAGATTTTTGTGCTAAATTAAGTTGTCCATTGACGCCTTTGGATAGTAAATTTTTACTCGAATTAGCAAATGGTAAATTAATTTCAGCAGATAATATATGTCGGAATCGAGAAATTAAACTGGTTAGCGAAACATTTAAGATTGATTTGATACCAGTAGAGTTAGGGAGTTTTGATGTGATAATCGGTATGGACTGGTTGAAAGAAGTGAAAGCAGAGATCGTCTGTTACAAAAATGCAATTCGCATTATACGAGAAAAAGGAAAACCCTTAATGGTGTACGGAGAAAAGGGCAACACGAAGCTACATCTTATTAGTAATTTGAAGGCACAAAAACTAATAAGAAAAGGTTGCTATGCTGTTCTAGCACACGTCGAGAAAGTACAAACTGAAGAAAAGAGCATCAATGATGTTCCCATTGCAAAAGAATTTCCCGATGTATTTCCGAAAGAATTACCGGGATTACCCCCACATCGATCTGTTGAATTTCAAATAGATCTTGTACCAGGAGCTGCACCAATAGCTCGTGCTCCTTACAGACTCGCACCCAGTGAGATGAAAGAACTGCAAAGCCAATTACAAGAACTTTTAGAGCGTGGTTTCATTCGACCAAGCACATCACCGTGGGGAGCTCCTATTTTGTTTGTCAAGAAGAAAGATGGTACATTCAGGTTGTGTATCGACTACCGAGAGTTGAACAAACTTACCATCAAGAACCGCTACCCACTACCGAGAATCGACGACTTATTTGATCAACTACAAGGCTTGTCTGTTTATTCAAAGATTGACTTACGTTCCGAGTATCATCAAATGTGGGTGAAAGAAGATGATATTCCAAAGACTGCTTTCAGAACACGTTACGGTCATTACGAGTTTATGGTCATGCCGTTTGGTTTAACTAATGCACCAGCTGTGTTCATGGACCTTATGAACCGAGTGTGTGGACCATACCTTGACAAGTTTGTCATTGTTTTCATTGATGACATACTTATTTACTCAAAGAATGACCAAGAACACGGTGAACATTTGAGAAAGGTGTTAGAAGTATTGAGGAAGGAAGAATTGTACGCTAAGTTTTCAAAGTGTGCATTTTGGTTGGAAGAAGTTCAATTCCTCGGTCACATAGTGAACAAAGAAGGTATTAAGGTGGATCCGGCAAAGATAGAAACTGTTGAAAAGTGGGAAACCCCGAAAACTCCGAAACACATACGCCAGTTTTTAGGACTAGCTGGTTACTACAGAAGGTTCATCCAAGATTTTTCCAGAATAGCAAAACCCTTGACTGCATTAACGCATAAAGGGAAGAAATTTGAATGGAATGATGAACAAGAGAAAGTGTTTCAGTTATTGAAGAAAAAGCTAACTACGGCACCTATATTGTCATTGCCTGAAGGGAATGATGATTTTGTGATTTATTGTGACGCATCAAAGCAAGGTCTCGGTTGTGTATTAATGCAACGAACGAAGGTGATTGCTTATGCGTCTAGACAATTGAAGATTCACGAACAAAATTATACGACGCATGATTTGGAATTAGGAGCGGTTGTTTTTGCATTAAAGACTTGGAGGCACTACTTATATGGGGTCAAAAGTATTATATATACCGACCACAAAAGTCTTCAACACATATTTAATCAGAAACAACTGAATATGAGGCAGCGTAGGTGGATTGAATTGTTGAATGATTACGACTTTGAGATTCGTTACCACCCGGGGAAGGCAAATGTGGTAGCCGATGCCTTGAGCAGGAAGGACAGAGAACCCATTCGACTAAAATCTATGAATATAATGATTCATAATAACCTTACTACTCAAATAAAGGAGGTGCAACAAGGAGTTTTAAAAGAGGGAAATTTAAAGGATGAAATACCCAAAGGATCGGAGAAGCTTCTTAATATTCAGGAAGACGGAACCCGGTATAGGGCTGAAAGGATTTGGGTACCAAAATTTGGAGATATGAGAGAAATGGTACTTAGAGAAGCTCATAAAACCAGATACTCAATACATCCTGGAACGGGGAAGATGTACAAGGATCTCAAGAAACATTTTTGGTGGCCGGGTATGAAAGCCGATGTTGCTAAATACGTAGGAGAATGTTTGACGTGTTCTAAGGTCAAAGCTGAGCATCAGAAACCATCAGGTCTACTTCAACAACCCGAAATCCCGGAATGGAAATGGGAAAACATTACCATTGATGTTATGCGAGGTGTATATAAAATAGTTATTAATTTTAGCAGAAAACACTATTAAATACGATACAATTTTACACAAGATATTTATTTATTTATAGAATGGATATACTTAAACCTTGCTACAACACTTATAGGCAGTGTACCTAATCGTACAGTAGTGTAGTTTTTAGTAAGTCCGGTTCGTTCCACAGGGAAATCTTTAAACAAAGCTCAACGCTATATTAGTTTACTTTTATAAAAATACAAACATATATATAAGTAATATTATTATTATAAAGGGGGGTTTTTACCGTTTAATGACCGGTTTGTCGATTTTAAAACTTTAGTCGCAGTTAAAACCTAATGTAAAATATAAAATAAATACAAGACTTAAATTAAAGCGTAAAGTAAATAACGATAATGAAATTGCGAATAATAAAAGTGCGATAAAATAAACTTGTGATAATTAAAAAGTACGATAATTAAAAATGCAATTAAATATAATAACAATAAAAAATGCGATAATTAGAAGTGCAATTAAATATAAAATAAAGGAAATTAAATATGAAATAAAAGAATTATGCTTATTTAAACTTCCGTAATCATGATGTTTGACGTGTTGATTTTAGTTTTATGCCCATGGGTTAATTGTCCTTTGTCCGTGATTATTTAATATGTCCGTCTGGTTTTTGTCCATAACAGTCCATCAGTCATAAATATAAAGTGCGAGTGTCCTCATCAAATTATTCTTATACCCGAAGTTAAATATTCCAACTAATTGGGGATTCGAATTGTAACAAGGTTTTAATACTTTGTTTAATGAATACACCAGGTTATCGACTGCGTGTAAACCAAGGTTTTACTACTTTGTTAACAATTACACCAATTACCCTTGAATGTAATTTCACCCCTGTTTTAATTATTCTAGTGGCTATTAATCCATTCCCGTGTCCGGTTAAATAAACGATTATTCGTACATATAAATACCCCGCCCATCGTGTCCGATCGAGTGTATATGGTAATTTATAGGGACGCCCAATTGTAAATCTTTATATTAACATTAACAAACTATCGTTTAGTTAAACAAATATAAAGCCCATTAATAGCCCATAGTCTAATTTCCACAAGTGTCGTTCTTTTGTCCAAACCCCAATTATGGTACAAAGCCCAATTACCCAATTTTAGTAATTAGCCCAACATCATGATTACTTCGTTTTAAATAAGCATAATAATAACTTAGCTACGAGACATTAATATAAAAAGGTTGAACATAACTTACAATGATTAAAAATAGCGTAGTGTTACACGGACAGAATTTCGACTTACACCCTTACAATATTCACTAACATACCCTTATTATTAGAATTATAATTAAAATTAAAATTAAAATATAAATTATATATATATATATATATATATCGTATATATGAGAGAAGAGAGAAAATAGATTATTAATTGCGATCAGAATTCGGTTGCTTTTATAGGAAAAGTTGATTTTTGGGGCTCCGCGACTCGCGGCAAAATCCTCTTCAAACTCCGCGAGTCGCGGAGAATGAATTTACAGCTCACACCCTTGGAGTCTTTCTCTGCCGACGGTTTTATAATATATATATAATATATATATAATTAATATAATTAATTATATATTATATTATATTTATATACATAGTTAACTTGTAATTTTTAGTCCGTTGCGTCGAGCGTTAAGAGTTGACTCTGGTCCCGGTTCCGGATTTTCAAACGTCCTTGCGTACAATTTAATATCTTATACTTTGCGTTTTGAATCTTGTACTCTTGTAATTTCGAGACGTTTCTTATCAATAATTGGAACCTTTTTGATTGTCTTTTGTACTTTTGAGCTTTTTGGTCGTTTGCGTCTTCAATTCGTCGAATCTGTCTTTTGTCTTCACCTTTTATTATTTAAACGAATATCACTTGTAAATAGAACAATTGCAACTAAAAGCTTGTCTTTCTTGAGGAATAATGCTATGAAATATATGTTCGTTTTTAGCATTATCAAATATTCCCACACTTGAGCGTTGCTTGTCCTCAAGCAATATCGTCTTGAAATACTAGAATCACTTCTTTATTCTTCACACTTTGTACATCAGTGATTTCTATACGGCGGTATAAACAATGGTAGTAACGATATGGTTTACAGTCCCACATGACTATAAAAAAATTAGATCCATTTAAGGAAATTGGATCTTTATGAAAACATTTGATCTTTTGAAAATTAAATCTAGTTTTTACCCTAGATAAGTTTTCCGGAATAACCCTTTACCGGTGTTTGCAAAATATTTTTGTGGGTTTGGTGGGTTTCAGATTTGAAAATTTTAGCTCAAAACTTGCGGTTTTGTGTCACCCACTTGCTAACCTTGTATTTGGAAAGCAACACGTCCAGTTTACTTGTTCCGTATATTACCTTTCGGCAAACTACCGTCCGGTTGTAAAGGAAAGCGTTGAACAAGCAACTGTTAAGGCAATGTCCCGTGACATGCTTTTGATTATGGTCTATAATGTGTCGGACGCAATTACTATCCTTGGTAGGAGCAATAGTAAAGCTCATCCTTATAATTTTTCGGTCTGGCACAAGGTCCTGTCTTTGACCACTATGCAACCACCGTTCTTACGGTTGACACCCGATTTAGTTCAGGTGACCTAATGAATTCTAGGTGAATTCCTAGGATTTTACGTTCAATGGTAATGAACGTATTGAAAATAGGGCTTTTAGAAAACAAATCGGTTTGTAATTTTGATCAAAATATTTTCTCGTTTAAGCTCGAGTTTAGATATCATTGAATTCCATGAGTTTGTAATTCTCAATCTTTAAGGTCAATCTCTAGGATTGAGTAATATCAGTCTTAAAAGCTGATTTTTAATCTTTAAGGAGATTATCCTTTCTGGGGATCTGATTCATTAGTCTTATCAAGCTAATTTGCACGGTGCCCCCCATTGTACGAGATAAATCCTTCTCATGGTTAGGATAAATCTGACCACATGGCAACCCTGTTTAATGCTGAGGTCCGTGGATTTCCTGCTGATTTTAGTGATGACTTTTCTAGATTTTTCGTCAACCTACAGCTGGTCTGGACGACAACTTCATGACCTAAATCAAGAAGCGCGTGTCTTTTTCGGAAGACTTTACTTCCTTTTAATGATGGAATTGATTCATCGTGTAGATCCATCTCTTCTTTTCTTTCATCGGGTAAAACAGTTTAGTTTAGTCCAAAGCAAAAGTATTTTCAGTTATTTGTTACAGATATATGTGACATATGTTTAAGATAACTTGGTAAATTTTCCCACACTTGGCTTTTATTTTCCTTTTTATCGTCCTCTATTCCATTTTAAATGAATTTTAACATTTTAGTTTGTTTCTTAATTTATGTCCTTTCCGAGGTAACAATAATTTCGGTGTTAAAACCTAGTTTTATCGTTCATAAATATGTATAAACATGATTTTGAATTCATTTAATTGAAAATTTTGAAAAATTTTACTAGAATTGGGTAGTCAGTATATAAGACTAGGGCTGTTCTTTTTTATCAGAGAGCACTAGATTCTAATACAACTACTGCTTTACTAGTATTTTTAATGGTAACCAAGTGTATAAAGTAAAAAATTTTAAAATCCGAAAGAATTTAACCCCTTCCCACACTTAAGATCTTGCAATGCCCTCATTTGCAAGAAATTAGTAACAATTTAAATTATTGAGGGTGATTTGTGTGAAAATGATTAAATTTTTACCAAAGTTTCCAAATATATTGGCGTTTGTTTGCTGAATGATAAATGGTGCACATCATTTGTTCATTCCGTCTTGTTGTTATTTCACATATATTTTGCATCTTGTCGTCAAAATTAGTTGCTTTTGCTGAACTTAATGCCAGTCTTTGAAAATGCGTTGTTTTACCCTGTTGTGTACATAAGATAAACTGCAAACATATATACATATTTTTGAAGTTTGGTATATTACCCCACATTCAAAAATTATTAAAATCTAAGAATAAAAGTTAGATAATTATAAAAATGATTACAATATTAACAAAAATATTAAATGTATCAATAATTACAAATTACAAAAAAAAAAAAAATAATAAGTAAACTAAGGATGATATTGGTACCAATAGGGGTTCCAGGCATAACCATAAGTGCTATAGAATGCTTCGGCAGGGTCATACGTAGGATATGGTGGCTGCATCTCTATAGACCAAGGAGGGAAGATGGGTTTCGGTGTAGGAATATAGTTTCTACCTATATGTTGGCAATGAGCTATGATTTGGTTCTGATGAACTTGCCAATCTTCAAATGCTCTCTGTCTAGTATTTTCGTATTCCTGAGAATCTATAAACCTATGCATTTCTTGCATCTCATTCCCCCTCCTACATTACCTTGTTGCTGGTTTCTCTCCACCTGTGGATGTCTACCATGGTATCGTACTGCGGCGTTATTTCGCCTCTTCAAAACTTTCGCACCATGGTATACATTTAAACCTATAGTATCGCGGGGTTCCGGCTCTTCTAGTAATAATCCCCCCCGACTTATATCCACACCGAGATATTCACCAATCAAAGTAATAAAAATACCACCTCCTATTATGCTATGTGGTCGCATCCCCCGAACCATAGCTGATAAATAATAACCCACACAATATGGTATACTTACAGCGCTTTGTGGGTCTCGAATACACATATGGTAAAACAAATCCTGTTCATTTACTTTTTCCTTGTTTTTACCCCTTTGTGTAATCGAATTAGCTAAAAACCTATGTATTACTCTTAATTCGGCTCTATCTATATCCAAATAAGAGTAATTTCCCCCTTTGAAACGGTGATGGCTTGTCATTTGACTCCACACACCGTGTGTATCAAAATTTTCATCTATCTTTCTACCGTTTAGTATCAATCCTCTACAATCGGCAGACGCTAACACCTCAGGCGTATATATACGTAAAGCCTGAGCCATGTCCAGTAAAGACATGTGGCGCATCGAACCGCCTAACAAAAATCTAATAAAAGAACGATCGGTTAAACTAGCTACCCGATCATTCAACTCTATACTACATAACAATTCTTCACACCATACTTTATATACAGGTCTACGTATGGTGAATAAATGTACCCAGTCATTAAAAGAAGAATTACCATACCTCTGTACAAGTAATTCCCTAATTGGCCCGGCCAATTCTACAGCTTCTAAGGGTCCCCATTCTATGACCCTCGGTACCTCAACAACCTTAGAATGAAGAGTATGCAAACCCCGTTGATATTTTGGATAATCTATCCAAAGTCTGTCAAATCTCAGGTTCGGGTGCAACTCTTCCAAGTGCATATCGGAAAAGGTCATGACTGGATGAGGTATATCCTACTTGTAGTAGTTATCCACCTCCTGTTGTTCCAAATTCTCAGCAGGAGCATTGCGGGCTTGGGATGAAGATTCACCCCTTTCATTCTGCAAAACACATCAAACACAATTTTTGTGCATCCAAATATGCATTAGTGTCAGCAAAATCATCAATCAAAATAATTACAATGACATTATCAATTTATATCAAACTTAAGCTTATTTTCACATTTTTATCAAATCTACACTTTTTCAAATAAGCATATACGAAAATGTTCGCCAAGTTCATAAGCATTCAACTCAAATAACATGTCAAAATAATCATTACTAGCAATTAAACAAGTCTCAAATGGCATTATCTTTCAAAAATCAAGTTCATGAATTTTAGACTTGAAAAAGTCCACTTTAATTCTCAAAATCATGTTTAGGCTCAAAGTTTGGATCATTTAACTACCTAGACATGTTACACTACTTATTTTAGCAACAATTCATGACAAAAATCGGCCATAACCTGTTTATATCAAAAAGCCCCAAATTTACTCAAGAACACAAACCCTAGATTATTCAAAATTTGAAGTTTAAGCCTAATTACACTAAAAAGCATCAAAATCAAATTGGGGAAAAAATTGCTCAAGAACATCAAATTTTGAATTAAATGGTGTTTAGGTGTAGAAATTTACCGTTTTTCTTGAGTAATTCTTAGATAGCATCCTTCTCAACATGATTTTAGCAAAAAATTTGGTGATTAACGGTTAAAAATTGGGATTTTTTGGGGTGTTTTTCGTGTATTTTCGGGGTTTTTTCGCTGTGTTCTTCGCAGTGTGTTTTTGTGGGGAGTAAACTGATCTGTTTTTACGTTTTATTTTTTTTCTGGGTTTTGGTCCCTCCGCGAGTCGCGGAGATTTAAGCTCCAAACTCCGCGACTCGCGGAGTTTGGTATATTTATTTTTTTTTTTTTTTATAATCATTAACTTTTGAAAACAATTAAGAAATTAATTTTAAAATTTTGTTTCCCTTATTATTTAGGACGAGGTCGTTTCGGATCGATGTCCTAGTCCGTCCCTCGACAAAAATTTTAAAATTTGTCTTTTTGTAGCGATTGTTTTAAAAGCTAAGATTTTTGGGTTTTTTTTTTTTTTTTATGTTTTTGGCATACTTCAATTCAATAAGATTAAAAATAATGATAATAAAAGTTATCGTCCCTCCCTCGGGTAAAGCAATTTCGGTTCAAAGACCTAGTCTTCAACTTACGACGAATTTTAAAAATCATATTCTTAACTTAATGAGATAAAGTAAATTTTTGTTTTTAAATTCACATAACTTAAATATAAAATTCAAAATTAAAAATTCACACCAAACTTAAAATTTGAAATGCATAAAATTAAAAATTCATATTTTAAAAATTACAAGTTCACATCAATCTTAATTTAAAAATTCATATTATAAATTCATACCAAACTTATATTAATTTTTCAAATATTTACAATTTTAAATATATTGTTTTTACAAAGTTTACAATATTAATTTAAGATTTAAATATTAATTTTAAAAACATGGTAAAAATAAATTTAAAAATCTTTTTGTCTTTTTATCCCACTTTAATCAATCAAATATTATCAAAAATATGCGCCCCTCTTTTCGGTAAAGTAATTTCGGTTCCAAGACCTAATTTAACTCATGACGAATTTTTGAAATATTTTGGGTTGATTGATTAAAGATATTTATACCTTAAGAATAAACGTTAAATTTCGCAGTGATGTAATAAATTTTTGAATGATATCAATAATTTCGGTCGCCAAACCTAATTTTATTCAATACCAATTTAATACTTTTTAGCGAACAAATTAGCGTTTATTATCAAAAGGTTAAAAATAAAAACTGTACAGACATACCTGTGAAATAGATTTCTTAGTTATATGATCTATCCTATTCATAAGATAGTCGGTTTAATTGGTTTTCCATGGCTACATAGGCGTAACCTCGCGCATTCAGTGTCTTTTCTTCTAAACATATGAACGGTCCGTCTCTGCATAAAGTAACAAATTCGGTATTTGAATAGGTTTGATTATTTGAACATTTACCTCCATATGACCATTTTCCGCATTTGTGACATCGTTCTAGGTGTCGTGCTCTTCTTTTCGCTGCGGATTTTGATTTTCCTTTACCAAATTGTAACTTATTATCTTCGCATCTGGATTCTTTTCTAACTCCGTCCATTCTTTCTCTGATTACTGATACTATTTCACTCGGTAGTATGTCATTATTACGTTTAGTGATCAAAGCGTGTAGCATTAGACCATGGTTTAGTTCACAGGCAGTCTTCATTTCGTAAAAACCTAAAAAAAATAAAAATTCAGAATAGGGGGAGAAGACTAGTTCTTTAGGGTCTGCTAGGGAAAGACCATTCGGGTTCCATTTTCGAGAACTACACGAAAACAGACAATCTAACTCTAACAGAAATACATATTATCCTTTAAAGACTTGATTCTCCCCACACTTAGTTAGCTGTGGTGTCGAAATTGTGATTAACTTCGTTGTCGACTTCCATCGGACCATGTATGTAATGTTTAACTCTGTGACCATTAACTTTAAATTCAATCCCATTTGAATTTATTAATTCTATCGTTCCGTATGGGAAAACTCTTTTGACTATGAATGGTCCATACCATCTTGATTTCAATTTTCCAGGAAATAGCTTGAATCGTGAATTGAAAAGAAGAACTCTGTCTCCTTCTTTAAATTCTTTTGAACTTCTAATTCTTTTATCATGCCATTTCTTCGTTCTTTCTTTATAGATTAACGAATTTTCGTATGCTTCATGTCTTAATTCTTCTAATTCGTTTAGTTGACTTAATCGTAGACGTCCGGCTTCATGTAAATCAAGATTACATGTCTTCAAAGCCCAAAATGCTTTGTGTTCAATTTCTACTGGAAGATGACATGCTTTTCCATAAACAAGTCTAAAAGGTGTGGTTCCAATTGGAGTTTTGTAGGCTGTTCTAAAAGCCCAGAGTGCATCCTCCAATTTAATGGACCATTCCTTCGGATTTGATCCTACGGTTTTCTCTAGAATACGTTTTAAAGCTCGGTTTGTATTTTCAACTTGTCCACTTGTTTGTGGATGATATGCGGTGGAGATTTTATGAGTTACTCCATATCTTTTAAGAACTTTCTCAAGTTGATTATTACAGAAATGAGTACCCCGATCACTTATTAAAGCTTTCGGTGTTCCAAACCTTGCAAAAAGACATTTTAAAAAGTTGACTACAACTCGTGCATCGTTAGTTGGGAGAGCTTGTGCTTCCGCCCATTTAGATACATAATCAATGGCTACGAGTATATATAGATTATTATGAGATTTTGGAAATGGACCCATAAAGTCAATACCCCAAATGTCAAATACTTCACATACTTGGATGACATTTTGTGGCATTTCATCACGTTGACTTATTTTTCCGGCCCTTTGACATGCATCACAGGATTTGCAAAGAAGGTGTGCATCTTTGTAAATTGTAGGCCAATAGAATCCAGCTTCATAAACTTTTCTTGCTGTTAGTTGAGGCCCATAATGCCCTCCTGTTGGTCCTGTGTGACAATGGTTTAAAATTTTACTAGCTTCATCTCCAAATACACATCGGCGTATTATTCCATCGGGACAACTTTTAAACAGATGTGGATCTTCCCAGAAATAGTGTTTTATATCACTGAAGAATTTCTTTCGTCTTTGGTACGATAATCCTTTTTCAAGGAATCCACAAACTAAGTAGTTTGCATAGTCTGCAAACCATGGGATTTCTTTATAATCTATCTTCAATAGATATTCATCAGGAAAGTTGTCTTGTATGGCCGATTCATTTAGAACTTCTAATTCGGGATTTTCAAGACGAGAAAGATGATCAGCGGCGAGATTTTCTGCTCCTCTTTTATCTCGGATTTCAATATCAAACTCTTGTAAGAGTAAGATCCAACGGATTAATCTTGGTTTAGCATCTTGTTTTGAAAATAGGTATCTAAGAGCAGAATGGTCGGTATAGACCACCGTTTTTGCTAGAACGAGATATGATCGAAATTTGTCAAAAGCAAAGACAATAGCAAGGAGTTCTTTTTCAGTAGTTGTATAGTTCGTTTGTGCTCCTTGTAACGTCTTGCTAGCATAATATATAGGTTGAAATCGTTTTTCAATCCTTTGTCCTAAAACGGCTCCCATTGCAAAATCACTTGCATCGCACATTAGTTCAAATGGTAGATTCCAATTTGGTGTTATCATGATCGGTGCATTAGTGAGTTTCTCTTTAAGAATATTAAAAGATTTGATACACTCATCTGAAAAGATGAATGGAGCATCCTTTTCTAGGAGTTTATTCATAGGAGTGGCAATTTTTGAAAAATCTTTTATGAAACGTCGGTAAAAACCGGCATGCCCTAGAAAACTCCTAACTCCTCTAACATTGGTGGGATGTGGAAGTTTAGCAATTACATCTACTTTAGCTCTATCCACTTCAATTCCTTCTTTTGAAATTTTATGTCCAAGAACGATGCCTTCTTTAACCATGAAATGACATTTCTCCCAATTAAGTACTAGATTTGATTTTTCGCATCTAATTAGCATTCGTTCCAGATTAACTAGACATGATTTAAATGTATCACCGAAGACTGAAAAGTCATCCATGAATACTTCCATGCATTCTTCTATCATGTCGTGAAAAATCGCCACCATACACCTTTGAAAGGTTGCAGGGGCGTTGCAAAGTCCAAATGGCATGCGTTTGTAAGCAAAAGTACCATAAGGGCACGTGAATGTGGTTTTCTCTTGGTCCTCGGGTGCTATTGGAATTTGAAAATATTCGGAAAATCCATCTAGAAAACAATAGTAACTATTTCCGGCTAATCTTTCCAACATTTGATCTATGAAAGGTAAGGGAAAGTGATCTTTTCTGGTGGCGTCATTTAATTTTCTATAATCAATACATACACGCCATCCTGTTACAGTCCTAGTAGGAATAAGCTCATTTTTTTCATTTATAATGACAGTCATGCCACCCTTCTTAGGCACGCATTGAACTGGGCTTACCCATGGGCTATCAGAAATTGGATATATCAAACCTGCATCTAGCAGTTTAATAATCTCTTTCTTAACTACATCTTGCATATTTGGATTTAGTCTTCGTTGGCGTTGCACATACGTTTTATGACCTTCTTCCATAAGGATTTTATGTGTGCAATACGAAGGACTTATTCCTTTAATATCATGAATCTTCCATGCAATGGCTGGTTTATGAGCTTTCAACACAGAAATGAGTTGTGATTTCTCATTTTCAGTAAGAGAAGACGATATTATTACAGGTAATTCAGATTCACCATGTAAATAAGCGTATTCCAAATGGTTTGGAAGTGGCTTTAACTCTAATTTCGGAGGTTCTTCTATCGATTATTTATATCGATATCTGTCTTCTTCTTTTAGCATTTGAATTTCTTCTGTTGTTGGTTCATATCCATTAGCTATAAGTGTAGCTAACATTTCAGCTTCATCAATTGGTTCATTACCTTCTCCTAAAGAACATTCTCCTGTTCCTTGTAATTCTGGAAATTCTTCTAATAATTCTGCATGTGCATCTATAGTTTGAATATAATAACATGTATCATCTGCAGATTGTGGTTGTTGCATTGCTCTATCAACTGAAAAGGTAACACTCTCATCCTCTATACTTAGGGTCAATTTCTTACCGAACACGTCTATCATTGCTTTAGCCGTGTTTAAGAATGGTCTTCCTAATATGAGAGGAACTTGAGAATCTTCTTCCATGTCCAAAACAACAAAATCTACTGGAAATACTAAAGTACCAACTTTAACTAGCATGTTCTCCATTATCCCTCTAGGATATTTTATTGATCTATCGGCTAGTTGTATGCTTATTCTTGTTGGTTTCAATTCTCCAAGGTCTAGTTTAGCGTATAGTGAATACGGCATTAGATTTATACTAGCACCTAAGTCTGCCAATGCTTCTATTGAACTAAGACTACCCAGAAAACATGGAATTGTGAAACTTCCTGGATCAGATAATTTTTCTGGTATCTTATTCAACAGCACTGCTGAACAATTAGCATTCATAGTAACAGCCGAGAGTTCTTCCATTTTCTTTCTATTTGAGATTAGATCTTTCAAGAATTTAGCATATCTAGGCATTCCTGAAATCACATCAATGAAAGGAAGATTTACATTTATCTGTTTAAACATATCCAAGAATTTGGATTGCTCGGCTTCAAGTTTTTCTTTCTTCATTTTACTCGGGTAAGGAAGTGGTGGTTGGTATGGTTTAACATAAGGTTTATCCTTAACTGTGTTATTTTCATTAACCTTCTCAACTACCGGTTCTTTTTCCTTATCTTGATCAGGTTGTGGTTCTTGTGGAGTAGGAATAGTTTCATCAGAAGTTACAAGTATTTCAGGTGGTTTAAGTGTTGTACCACTTCTTGTGGTAATAGCTTTAGCTGTTTCATTTCGGGGGTTAGCATTTGTATCACTAGGTAGACTTCCCGGTTTTCTTTCACCTATTAACCTTGCTAGGTTACTTACTTCTTGTTCCAGATTTTGAATAGAAGCTTGTTGATTTCTAAATGCTTGAGCATTTTGTTCATTGGTTTGTTTCTGAGATGTGAAAAACTGCGTTTGAGTTTCAACTAGCTTTGTCATCATATCTTCTAAATTCGGCTTTTTATCATCGGTTTGTTGTGGTGGTTTGTTTTGAAAATTTGGTCTTTGCTGATTATAAGTATTATTGGATACTTGTTGATTGCTAGGACCTTGTTGGTTGTTGTATGGAATATTTCGGTTATAATTCTGGTTTTGATTGTAAATAGGTCTTGGCGGTTGATAATTATTTTGATAATTATTTCTAGGCCTTTGGTTTATGTATGAAATATTCTCTCTTTGTTCCATTGTTAATTCAATACTGAGACAATCTTTTGTCAAATGTGGTCCTCCACACTGCTCACAACTAATTCGTATTGAGTGAATATCTTTAGTCATCTTTTCCATTCGTCTCTCCACAGCATCTATCTTTGCGGAAATGGAATCTAAGTCATGGCTAGAATCGGCTCTAGCTGCTTTAGATGATCTAATGATATCTTTTTCTTGGTGCCACTCATGTGAGTGGGAAGCAGTGTTATCAATAATTTTGTAAGCATCAGTTTCGGTTTTCTTCATAATAGAACCACCAGCTGCTATATCTATGTCTTTTCTTGTAGTGATGTCGCATCCTTGGTAGAATATTTGTACTATTTGACAGGTGTCTAAACCATGTTGCGGACATCCTCTTAACAACTTTCCATATCTTGTCCACGCCTCATATAGAGTTTCATTTGGTTTCTGTGTAAACGTAACAATTTCTGCTTGAAGTCTTACGGCTTTAGATGCAGGAAAGAATTATTTAAGAAATTTGTCAACTAAAACATCCCATGTATCAATCGCCCCTTCAGGTAACGATTCCAACCAATCTTTGGCTTCTCCCTTTAAAGTCCAGGGAAATAACATGAGATATATCTGTTCATCCTCTACTTCTCGGATTTTAAATAGTGTGCAGATCCTATTAAAGGTACGTAGATGTTCATTTGGATCTTCCTTCGGCGTACCACTAAATTGGCATTGATTAGTCACCATATGTAGAATTTGTCCTTTAATTTCATAATCTGGCGCATTAATGTCAGGATGAGTAATTGCGTGACCTTGGCCAGTGCGTTTAGCTCTCATTCGGTCTTCCATACTTAAAGGTTCCAGATTCTCCATAATTGAATTTGTTGAATCGGTATCACTAGATGATTCTGATTTAATGGTTCGTTCCTCAACAATCTCTGTTTGAATGATTGGTGGCTCCGGAGGAAAGTTTAATGGTTCAGGATCTACGAACCGTTCCTGAATATTTTCCGGATTCTCAATTGTGAGGTCGGGTTCAAAAAATGGATTATCGGAAATTTGAACTGAAGTACTTGGTCGACTGGATGACGATTCTAAAGAAAAATCAACGACGGTTATATTTGCTAAATGTCTTGATCAAGTTACAGGTGGTGAACGTACAAAAGGTGATGAACGTCTTGCTCGGTGCATTCACTGAATATCCTATTAGTTTTTAAAAGGAAAGAAAAATTATAATAAGTTATCCAATTAATAGACTTTTCTGATTTTGCCCACGTTTCGAATAGCCAAAAGATGCAGCAGAGGGGCAGGATTCGTTTGGTCTCAATATAATTGAGGACTGTTTGGCTCCAATAACCCGGTCCACGTACAAATCCAATTATTACTACGAACCAGAAAATTTTGATGTCTATCAATTTAACCAATTAAAATAAATTTTCGTAATTTTAAGAAATTTAGATAAGAAGTAGAAAAAATTCTAAGTCCTAAAAACTAGAATAGCGAGAAATAAGAAAGAAAAAGAGTTCGTCGAAAAAGGTCGAAAAACGAAAAATGGTTGAAAAATAAAAGGTGACGGAAAAAAAAATAAACTTATAAAAACTTAAAAATACTTGACTAACCTAACCTTATTACTACAACTAACTTAAAATTATAATCGCAAATTGAAATTACTAATTGGAATGATAATTGATACATAGTAAAAGGTCTAAAAATATTAAAGCTTACAGGAAAAACTAAATCCCAAATGAAAATAACTTAAAAAGAAACTAAAACTTAAAAAGGCGTCGCAAAATTCTAAAGCACCTAAATCTTAGTCTAAAGAAAAAGCACTTAAGGAATTCTACGGCAAAGCCTAAAAATCTAGGAGTAAAAATAACTATAGCAAAAACTAAGCTTAAAATTAAATATGAGAGAAAAATACAAATATTATGCTACAACGATTAAAAAGGGACAAAATATAAAAATATACAAAAAGTTGTAAAAAGTACAATTTTTATAAAAATATTATTTTTATATTTTTTATTTAATAAAACTATTAATTTTACAATTTAATTAAACTAATTTAACTAAATAAAACAAATTAAATAAAAAGTAAATCTTAAAATAAAACTAATAATAATAATAATAATTATTAGGGTTAAATAATAATAATAATTAATTAATACCCGTAATTAATGCTGAATTAGGGCTTTTGTCCGTGTGTCAGGTACCCTCCGCGAGTCGCGGTAATTAATGCAGAAAACCCCGCGATTCGCGGGGTTCAAAAATGTCACACCCCCAAATTAGGGCCTAGGGTATTTGTGACTAATTATATCAAATCACAGTTGTATAAACGAGAACGACTCTATATGAGACGTTTTGAATAAAACATTTATTAATAAAACAGCTCAAGCATTAAAAGTTTTACATCAAATTTAAACTGAAATAATAATAATAGTCTTAATGCAAAGTAAATGTAATGAAATGAAGACTCCATGTAGCAGCATTCAATTCATCAGGTAGCAATCATGGCAATCATCTTATTCGTCACCTGAGACAAAACATGCTTAAAGTGTCAACCAAAAAGGTTGGTGAGTTCATTAGTTTATCAAAATCAATCATTTCCGTTATAATAATAGGCCACAAGATTTCAGTTTCATAAATATCCGTA
Organism: Rutidosis leptorrhynchoides; assembly: GCF_046630445.1. NCBI lineage: Eukaryota > Viridiplantae > Streptophyta > Magnoliopsida > Asterales > Asteraceae > Rutidosis > Rutidosis leptorrhynchoides. The sequence goes on from NC_092341.1 coordinate 223,260,228, forward strand.
CACTGGCAAGTGTATAAAAGCATTCTATAAGTTGTAGGCACCCGGTAACAAGCCTTAACGTTCATGTTTTACCCTCTGAAGTACACCATATCAGGTGTGTTTAAAATAACCTCGAAGTACTAAAGCATCCCATAGTCAGGATGGGGTTTGTCAGACCCAATAGATCTATCTTTAGGATTCGCGCCTACCGTACATAGACAAGTAGTTTAATGTTACCAAGCTAAGGGTATATTTCTGGTTTAAACCCACGTAGAATTAGTTTTAGTACTTGTGCCTATTTCATAAAACATTAATAAAAATAGCGCATGTATTCTCAGTCCCAAAAATATATATAAAAGGGAGCAAATGAAACTCACCTTAAATAGCAGTTGAAGTATTCCACGCAAGAAAGGAAAGTAAAGAAAGTAAGTGACCGAGATATCAACTAGAAGTAGTTCTTTAAGAGAGAAATGAGAGATTAAGGTGTAAGTTTGAAATGAGAAATGTATGTGGTATTTATAGTTGAAAATGTTAGGTAAAAAAAAATTAAAATAAAATAAGTAGATCTTAAAAGTTAAAATAAGAAAAATTATTTTGTATTTTTATTAAAAGTAAATCTTAAAAGTTAAAATAAGAAAAAGTAGTTTGTATTTTTATTAAAAGTAAATCTTAAAAGTTAAAATAAGAAAAAGTAGTTTGTATTTTTATTAAAAGTAAATCTTAAAATAAAAGTAGTTTGTATTTTTATTAAAAGTAAATCTTAAAAGAAAAAGTAGTTTGTATTTTGTATTTATTTATTAAAAGTAGATATAGTTTTGATTTTTTTTTTGTATAAAATTCTAAAAAAAAAATTTGTTTAATATATTTCTAAGAACATTTAACATTTTATTTCTATATTTTTTTAATTATTAAATACGAATTTTATATAAAAATTATTATTATATTTAGTTTTTATAAAAATTAAAATTTATGATTATTAATTTATAGTTTTTATTAGTTTTATAAATGTTATAATATTATGTATTATTTAGTTAATTATATATTCTATTAACTAAATAACAAAAGTAATATAAATATTATATATATATTCATTGATGTAATTATGTTATATTATATATCATAATCTTATTTATAATATTTATAATTATATTATTTATTTTAAGCGTACGTTTATTCGGTCAACGTTAAATTTATTCGTATATAACAACTCTAGGTATTATAGTAAAATCGGAAGTCGAAAAGTGAGGGTTGTTATAGTACCTACCCGTTAAAAGAAATTTCGTCTCGAAATTTAGTTTTTGCCATCAATCAGCGTTGTTCGTACCTAAACGAGGATATTTACGTTTTATCTGGTCTTCACGTTCCCAGGTAGGTTCGGGGCCTTTCGTGAATTCCAACGGATAGAATATTGTTCTGTTTCATGCATTTAAATAATACGAACCCTAATTTCTTACAGGTTCTTCTATAAAGTGCATTTTATCATTAATGCGGAGGTTATCTAAAGGATTAATAAGAGTGTCATTTGACTAGGTTATCCTCAAAAGGGATGATGGTGTTATACGAGCATTTTAGTAAACTGAACACATGAAATGTGTTATGAATAGTATTGAGCTTATTTAAAACTTTGAGTGTTTATGTCACAATATTAGGGTAGACAAAACAGAGAGTAGTTCATGAAAATTATAGTCATGAAGTTTGATAGAGATCATCATTGTTTACAACAAGAATATTGTAATGATGAATATAAGTTGAAAAAATAAAGTTTTATCACTACTGAATAATATGGATAAAACGATTTAATTATAGGAAGCGTATAAACGAAGCTATTGTAAAAGAGTGAATGAGAAATTAAATGTTCGCCTTAACTTTTGACGTAGTCACGATTGATTTTTGGAATTCAAGGGATTAAAGGAAATCTTCGTAATCCATAAGATTTGATTCTCCGGTAATTAAGGAATTTGAAATTTTCTTTGATTAAATGAGGTGAATTGCTTCAATTGCTGTGTTTGGAATTTTGCTATAAATTAGCTTGTTTCGTTTCATTATCTTCACCACTTCTATACTTTCTTCCTCAATTTATACTTCCAAAGATTGTGAGAATGCTCCATCCAGTTCTTATCCTGGATATTTTTCTGACTATCATTTCAGTCATTCTTCTTTTTCATTTACCACTAGAGGAATTTGTTTTCTTCTACTATTACCTTGGGGTTATAGTGTTTTTAATTCTCTCATGTCTTTACGTTGCAATACGTATTGATATACACGGTTTGTAATTTCGGTATCGTTATCGGGCTAAATATTTTCCCTTATATGTCGGAGCTCTTTGCCTTTTTATTCTCCTCTCGACTCTAAGTAAAGCGAGTAATGGTCCAGAATTTGTAGGTATGAAGTTTCGAATGGACCTACTGTTCTAAGCGTAATATCACGATTTGATTTGGTAAATTACCAGAATTACTGAGGATAGAACTATCAAGAATATATTTGCTTGATATGTTCAGAGATTAAGTAGAATGTAAGAGTCGTGTAACATGACAAATGATGATTATAAAGTCTATGAATCATCATCTTCCATTAAAAATTTAGCATGACTTACTGTAATATAATCATGTTGGCCTGACGTCATTATATTATACTAACTCATACTTCAATTCTCAACACTACTTCAAATCATTCAAAATTTGAATTTAAATTTTACGGAATATAGAAACTTAAACAGTTTTCCTTTATGATGTAATAAAGATATTGCAAAGAGATAATTAATTGCGGACAAGAATCGTTATGAAGATATCTTTAGAAATATCGAGGATATTTATAACGAAAGATATGATGATATTTTGGAATTTCTAAAATCGATGGATAATGAAGAAATTCTTCTGTAAGGATTTAGAATGCGTAAAAAGATCTTCTGTGATTTCCTTCAGAAATCGAATCATCTAGATTCTTTGGTTATAGGTTTAGTCCTTGGGATTTGTCCTTGGTCTCCTTCATGTTTTGCTCAATCCGTCTTTCAATACCAGATATTCTTTTTAGCTTTTCCAACACACAATTCTTTATTATCAAGCTTCTGGTCATTAAGGCCATCTACAGCTTTTGCTGCTTCATCAGCATTCTCAAGGTTAACTGATCTGAATCATTGATTATCAATCTGATATGTTTTCAAGGATTTTGAAGAATGTACAATGTAATATATTAATGTGAATGTTAGATATTTCTTGGGTATTACCTACCCGTTAAAATATTTTCACAATTAATAGTTTGTACAAAAGAATTTTTAAATACAATCTTTATGAAAATATACATACATATATATTTTCTTCAGATGTAATTATGGATTTAATAAGTTAATATAATATTAAACTCATTTGATTTAAGGTTGAAACGAGAATAAATAATCTCCAAAACTTTAGAGATTAAATAATCGTCGCGGAATATTTCTTTAATGAAGTTATGAATCAATACTTCATCGTTCATTGTTATTAATATACCTCAGTAAATGATGTTGATGCTCGTGGATTTCTTGTGAAATTCATAAGGCACAAATGATGTTTTCGAGAAATTTTCGAGTACATCGAAAAATAGGAGTGTAAAATCACACATGCATTTGAATAATATACTTAGTTTATTATGAAATGGAGTTTATTGTACTGAAGCAGTGATTAATGATTGTTAAGTCATTAACGAAGGATGTACATCATAGCGTATTAGTGATATGAATTAACCAAGTAGTACATACTAGTTAAGATTCACACGTAATAGTTTAGTACGAAAAGATTTATTATTGTTCCAAACCATATATATATAAAGTATACATATATAATTCTTCAGGAAGAATGAGTCAAAACATCTTAACTCATTATTACTAATATTCCTTAGTATCTATGGGCGTATGATGTGGATGTTTGAGGTACCGATTATGATGTTGAGACGTGGGATGCTGATGTTGTTGTTGGTGAAGCTGATGCTGTTGGTGGTGATGCTGATAGTACTGGTGGTGCTGGTGCTGGTGCTGGTGCTGCTGTTGGTGCTGCTTGTGGTACTTGGTTAGTAAGTGTGAGCCTAGCTACCAAATCGCGCACTATTTCCTCCAGGGTTTCTACTTTACGCTCGAGTCTATGGATTTGTTCTACCCATTCCTCTGTAAGGTTTGTCAATTCTTGATATTTAGTTCGAAGTCTTCTAACTTCTTCTAATAACCCTTTCTGGTTAGAATTCGAGAGTAGAGGATGAATATTGTCGTTGGTTACATCGAGTCGACCTTCGAGGCGGAAAATCCTTGCGAAAAGAGTGAAAACGGTATTGCGAACAGGTTCGCTAGTAAGAGGATCGAGTACTTCGACGTTTGGTGGTAAGTTTGGCTCGTGATAAGGAGTACCTTCTTTATTTCTCCATAGGGTGAGTATTTCGCGAACCCATCCCCATTTTCTAAAGAAATCACGGTAATTGATCGGTGGGTGTGCTCCTGTCACGCTATCTTTGGAGCTAGAAGAACTTGAGGAATTAGGTGAGAAATCCATATTATGTGTTTGGAATAGGGTTTGATATGAAATGGATGTTGAATATTGAATGATATATTCATCTCCTTGAATACGTATATATAGCAGAAAGATTTCCGTAATTTACGGAGGAAATTTAGGAAAAGTGTTAGACAAGGTCTATTGGGAATAGATATGCTAAGATATGATTTGTCTATACTCTAATAATGGCTGTATGACGTGTCGAGATTATAAAATGATAAGTATGTAATCTAATAATCTTTCGATTAAAGACTTTCAATTCGTATACTGTGATAACCCAATGACATTTCCCGGTTCGCAAACCGATGCATAAAGGCATAAAGCATATAGGTTCGTGATATAACAGGGAGTTATATACGTTTGAGTATGAATTATAGGAGTTTCAAAAATCTTGGATAATATTTCATGTAATACATATGTAATACACAAAACCAGGATAGATGACTAGGTGAGTTGTTCTTAATAAGTTCACCACTTATTAAGTGCGTAAGTGACTAAGTGTTGTATGATCACTATAGTCAGGTTTGATATTGTGCACCATACCCAAACATCTATGCCACCGCCGAGTCACTTGAATGATCAATTGTTACCGGTTGGCCCAGGAATTCTCGACCAAAATCTAAGTTTGGCATTCGAAATCCACAAGCGTCCCATAGTGGTACCAAGGATCACCCTAGGCCTTAAGTAGCGTTGACGTTCGAGTAATTTCACATTATCGTGTATGTTATAATCTTAAGATTTAAGTATAGTTTCTAAGGTATAGTGTAGCATTTATCAATTAAAGGCAACAATTAAAGGCACTATGGTCAAGGAAAGTTGTAGTCCTACATTGCTAAGGTACCTAATTGTATAAGGCACACATAAAATGCAATCCTGGTTCTCTACAACAACCTGCCCTGATACCAATCTGTCACACCCCCAAATTAGGGCCTAGGGTATTTGTGACTAATTATATCAAATCACAGTTGTATAAACGAGAACGACTCTATATGAGACGTTTTGAATAAAACATTTATTAATAAAACAGCTCAAGCATTAAAAGTTTTACATCAAATTTAAACTGAAATAATAATAATAGTCTTAATGCAAAGTAAATGTAATGAAATGAAGACTCCATGTAGCAGCATTCAATTCATCAGGTAGCAATCATGGCAATCATCTTATTCGTCACCTGAGACAAAACATGCTTAAAGTGTCAACCAAAAAGGTTGGTGAGTTCATTAGTTTATCAAAATCAATCATTTCCGTTATAATAATAGGCCACAAGATTTCAGTTTCATAAATATCCGTACACTGGCAAGTGTATAAAAGCATTCTATAAGTTGTAGGCACCCGGTAACAAGCCTTAACGTTCATGTTTTACCCTCTGAAGTACACCATATCAGGTGTGTTTAAAATAACCTCGAAGTACTAAAGCATCCCATAGTCAGGATGGGGTTTGTCAGACCCAATAGATCTATCTTTAGGATTCGCGCCTACCGTACATAGACAAGTAGTTTAATGTTACCAAGCTAAGGGTATATTTCTGGTTTAAACCCACGTAGAATTAGTTTTAGTACTTGTGCCTATTTCGTAAAACATTAATAAAAACATCGCATGTATTCTCAGTCCCAAAAATATATATAAAAGGGAGCAAATGAAACTCAACTTAAATAGCAGTTGAAGTATTCCACGCAAGAAAGGAAAGTAAAGAAAGTAAGTGACCGAGATATCAACTAGAAGTAGTTCTTTAAGAGAGAAATGAGAGATTAAGGTGTAAGTTTGAAATGAGAAATGTATGTGGTATTTATAGTTGAAAATGTTAGGTAAAAAAAAATTAAAATAAAATAAGTAAATCTTAAAAGTTAAAATAAGAAAAATTATTTTGTATTTTTATTAAAAGTAAATCTTAAAAGTTAAAATAAGAAAAAGTAGTTTGTATTTTTATTAAAAGTAAATCTTAAAAGTTAAAATAAGAAAAAGTAGTTTGTATTTTTATTAAAAGTAAATCTTAAAATAAAAGTAGTTTGTATTTTTATTAAAAGTAAATCTTAAAAGAAAAAGTAGTTTGTATTTTTGTATTTATTTATTAAAAGTAGATATAGTTTTGATTTTTTTTTGTATAAAATTCTAAAAAAAAAATTTGTTTAATATATTTCTAAGAACATTTAACATTTTATTTCTATATTTTTTTAATTATTAAATACGAATTTTATATAAAAATTATTATTATATTTAGTTTTTATAAAAATTAAAATTTATGATTATTAATTTATAGTTTTTATTAGTTTTATAAATGTTATAATATTATGTATTATTTAGTTAATTATATATTCTATTAACTAAATAACAAAAGTAATATAAATATTATATATATATTCATTGATGTAATTATGTTATATTATATATCATAATCTTATTTATAATATTTATAATTATATTATTTATTTTAAGCGTACGTTTATTCGGTCAACGTTAAATTTATTCGTATATAACAACTCTAGGTATTATAGTAAAATCGGAAGTCGAAAAGTGAGGGTTGTTATAAAAAAAATTCAGATGACAGCTTTAAATTCGACGCGTTTTTTCTTTATTTATTTTTTTTTTATTTTCTGTTTTTAATTTTTTTTCTATAAATAAAAGATAGTTAATAAAACTTATATTTTTATAAACTAAAATAAAAATAAAGAAACTTATAAAACTTAAATATTTAACAAAATCTTAAAAATGCTTATATTTTTGTTTTTCTTTTTATATTTTCGAATATTTAAAACGTATTTTTACAAAAACGAATTTTAATAAAAGTAAACAAAAAATCCTTTTTTTTTTATATATTAGCGTTGCGCTTCCGGCGTTTAAGAGTGTCCCCGGCAGCGGCACCAAAAATACTTGATGTTATGCGAGGTGTATATAAAATAGTTATTAATTTTAGCAGAAAACACTATTAAATACGATACAATTTTACACAAGATATTTATTTATTTATAGAATGGATATACTTAAACCTTGCTACAACACTTATAGGCAGTGTACCTAATCGTACAGTAGTGTAGTTTTTAGTAAGTCCGGTTCGTTCCACAGGGAAATCTTTAAACAAAGCTCAACGCTATATTAGTTTACTTTTATAAAAATACAAACATATATATAAGTAATATTATTATTATAAAGGGGGGTTTTTACCGTTTAATGACCGGTTTGTCGATTTTAAAACTTTAGTCACAGTTAAAACCTAATGTAAAATATAAAATAAATACAAGACTTAAATTAAAGCGTAAAGTAAATAACGATAATGAAATTGCGAATAATAAAAGTGCGATAAAATAAACTTGCGATAATTAAAAAGTACGATAATTAAAAATGCAATTAAATATAATAACAATAAAAAATGCGATAATTAGAAGTGCAATTAAATATAAAATAAAGGAAATTAAATATGAAATAAAAGAATTATGCTTATTTAAACTTCCGTAATCATGATGTTTGACGTGTTGATTTTAGTTTTATGCCCATGGATTAATTGTCCTTTGTCCTGGATTATTTAATATGTCCGTCTGGTTTTTGTCCATAACAGTCCATCAGTCATAAATATAAAGTGCGAGTGTCCTCATCAAATTATTCTTATACCCGAAGTTAAATATTCCAACTAATTGGGGATTCGAATTGTAACAAGGTTTTAATACTTTGTTTAATGAATACACCAGGTTATCGACTGCGTGTAAACCAAGGTTTTACTACTTTGTTAACAATTACACCAATTACCCTTGAATGTAATTTCACCCCTGTTTTAATTATTCTAGTGGCTATTAATCCATTCTCGTGTCCGGTTAAATGAACGATTATTCGTACATATAAATACCCCGCCCATCGTGTCCGATCGAGTGTATATGGTAATTTATAGGGACGCCCAATTGTAAATCTTTATATTAACATTAACAAACTATCGTTTAGTTAAACAAATATAAAGCCCATTAATAGCCCGTAGTCTAATTTCCACAAGTTTCGTTCTTTTGTCCAAACCTCAATTATGGTACAAAGCCCAATTACCCAATTTTAGTAATTAGCCCAACATCATGATTACTTCGTTTTAAATAAGCATAATAATAACTTAGCTACGAGACATTAATATAAAAAGGTTGAACATAACTTACAATGATTAAAAATAGCGTAGCGTTACACGGACAGAATTTCGACTTACACCCTTACAATATTCACTAACATACCCTTATTATTAGAATTATAATTAAAATTAAAATTAAAATATAAATTTTATATATATATATATATCGTGTATATGAGAGAAGAGAGAAAATAGATTATTAATTGCGATCAGAATTCGGTTGCTTTTATAGGAAAAGTTGATTTTTGGGGCTTCGCGACTCGCGGCAAAATCCTCTTCAAACTCCGCGAGTCGCGGAGAATGAATTTACAGCTCACACCCTTGGAGTCTTTCTCTGCCGACGGTTTTATAATATATATATAATATATATATAATTAATATAATTAATTATATATTATATTATATTTATATACATAGTTAACTTGTAATTTTTAGTCCGTTACGTCGAGCGTTAAGAGTTGACTCTGGTCCCGGTTCCGGATTTTCGAACGTCCTTGCGTACAATTTAATATCTTGTACTTTGCGTTTTGAATCTTGTACTCTTGTAATTTCGAGACGTTTCTTATCAATAATTGGAACCTTTTTGATTGTCTTTTGTACTTTTGAGCTTTTTGGTCGTTTGCGTCTTCAATTCATCGAATCTGTCTTTTGTCTTCACCTTTTATTATTTAAACGAATATCACTTGTAAATAGAACAATTGCAACTAAAAGCTTGTCTTTCTTGAGGAATAATGCTATGAAATATATGTTCGTTTTTAGCATTATCAACCATGGATTTCATCACCAAATTGCCAAGGACTGCAAGTGGTTTTGATACTATTTGGGTAATAGTTGATCGTCTCACCAAATCAGCACACTTCCTGCCAATAAGAGAAGATGACAAGATGGAGAAGTTAGCACGACTGTATTTGAAGGAAGTCGTCTCCAGACATGGAATACCAATCTCTATTATCTCTGATAGGGATGGCAGATTTATTTCAAGATTCTGGCAGACATTACAGCATGCATTAGGAACTCGTCTAGACATGAGTACTGCCTATCATCCACAAACTGATGGGCAGAGCGAAAGGACGATACAAACGCTTGAAGACATGCTACGAGCATGTGTTATTGATTTCGGAAACAGTTGGGATCGACATCTACCGTTAGCAGAATTTTCCTACAACAACAGCTACCATTCAAGCATTGAGATGGCGCCGTTTGAAGCACTTTATGGTAGAAAGTGCAGGTCTCCAATTTGTTGGAGTGAAGTGGGGGATAGACAGATTACGGGTCCGGAGATTATACAAGAAACTACCGAGAAGATCATCCAAATTCAACAACGGTTGAAAACCGCCCAAAGTCGACAAAAGAGCTACGCTGACATTAAAAGAAAAGATATAGAATTTGAAATTGGAGAGATGGTCATGCTTAAAGTTGCACCTTGGAAAGGCGTTGTTCGATTTGGTAAACGAGGGAAATTAAATCCAAGGTATATTGGACCATTCAAGATTATTGATCGTGTCGGACCAGTAGCTTACCGACTTGAGTTACCTCAACAACTCGCGGCTGTACATAACACTTTCCACGTCTCGAATTTGAAGAAATATTTTGCTAAAGAAGATCTCACTATTCCGTTAGATGAAATCCAAATCAACAAAAAACTTCAATTCATCGAAGAACCCGTCGAAATAATGGATCGTGAGGTTAAAAGACTTAAGAAAAACAAGATACCAATTGTTAAGGTTCGATGGAATGCTCGTAGAGGACCCGAGTTCACCTGGGAGCGTGAAGATCAGATGAAGAAGAAATACCCGCATCTATTTCCAGAAGATTCGTCAACACCTTCAACAGCTTAAAATTTCGGGACGAAATTTATTTAACGGGTAGGTACTGTAGTGACCCGAAATTTTCCATGTTTATATATATTAATTGAGATTGATATTTACATGATTAAATGTTTCAAACATGTTAAGCAATCAAACTTTTTAAGACTTGATTAATTGAAATATGTTTCATATAGACAATTGACCACCCAAGTTGACCGGTGATTCACGAACGTTAAAACTTGTAAAAACTATACAATGACATATATATGGTTATATATATAGTTAACATGTTTTTATTATAAGTATGTATCTCATTAGATATTTTAACAATGAGTTATATACATAAAAATGAGACTATTAATTTAAGAAACTCGAAAACGATATATATAACGATTATCGTTATAACAACGTCTTACTAGGTATATATGAATCATATTAAGATATTGATATACTTGGTTAATTATGTTAAATGATAAGTAAATATATTATTAAGTGTATTAACAATGAAATACATATGTAAAAATAAGACTACTAACTTAATGATTTCGAAACGAGACATATATGTAACGATTATCGTTGTAACGACATTTAACTGTATATACATCATACTAAGATATATTATATATCATAATATCATGATAATATAATAATTTAACATCTCATTTGTTATAATAAACAATGGGTTAACAACATTCAACAAGATCGTTAACCTAAAGGTTTCAAAACAACATTTACATGTAACAACTAACGATGACTTAACGACTCAGTTAAAATGTATATACATGTAGTGTTTTAATATGTATTCATACACTTTTGAAAGACTTCAAGACACTTATCAAAATACTTCTACTTAACAAAAATGCTTACAATTACATCCTCGTTCAGTTTCATCAACAATTCTACTCGTATGCACCCGTATTCGTACTCGTACAATACACAGCTTTTAGATGTATGTACTATTGGTATATACACTCCAATAATTAGCTCTTAGCAGCCCATGTGAGTCACCTAACACATGTGGGAACCATCATTTGGCAACTAGCATGAAATATCTCATAAAATTACAAAAATATGAGTAATCATTCATGACTTATTTACATGAAAACAAAATTACATATCCTTTATATCTAATCCATACACCAACGACCAAAAACACCTACAAACACTTTCATTCTTCAATTTTCTTCATCTAATTGATCTCTCTCAAGTTCTATCTTCAAGTTCTAAGTGTTCTTCATATATTTTACAAGTTCTAGTTACATAAAATCAAGAATACTTTCAAGTTTGCTAGCTCACTTACAATCTTGTAAGGTGATCATCCAACCTCAAGAAATCTTTGTTTCTTACAGTAGGTTATCATTCTAATACAAGGTAATAATCATATTCAAACTTTGGTTCAATTTCTATAACTATTACAATCTTATTTCAAGTGATGATCTTACTTGAACTTGTTTTCGTGTCATGATTCTGCTTCAAGAACTTCGAGCCATCCAAGGATCCGTTGAAGCTAGATCCATTTTTTTCTTTTCCAGTAGGTTTATCCAAGGAACTTAAGGTAGTAATGATGTTCATAACATCATTCGATTCATACATATAAAGCTATCTTATTCGAAGGTTTAAACTTGTAATCACTAGAACATAGTTTAGTTAATTCTAAACTTGTTCGCAAACAAAAGTTAATCCTTCTAACTTGACTTTTAAAATCAACTAAACACATGTTCTATATCTATATGATATGCTAACTTAATGATTTAAAACCTGGAAACACGAAAAACACCGTAAAACCGGATTTACGCCGTCGTAGTAACACCGCGGGCTGTTTTGGGTTAGTTAATTAAAAACTATGATAAACTTTGATTTAAAAGTTGTTATTCTGAGAAAATGATTTTTATTATGAACATGAAACTATATCCAAAAATTATGGTTAAACTCAAAGTGGAAGTATGTTTTCTAAAATGGTCATCTAGACGTCGTTCTTTCGACTGAAATGACTACCTTTACAAAAACGACTTGTAACTTATTTTTCCGACTATAAACCTATAATTTTTCTATTTAGATTCATAAAATAGAGTTCAATATGAAACCATAGCAATTTGATTCACTCAAAACGGATTTAAAATGAAGAAGTTATGGGTAAAACAAGATTGGATAATTTTTCTCATTTTAGCTACGTGAAAATTGGTAACAAATCTATTCCAACCATAACTTAATCAACTTGTATTGTATATTATGTAATCTTGAGATACCATAGACACGTATACAATATTTCGACCTATCATGTCGACACATCTATATATATTTCGGAACAACCATAGACACTCTATATGTGAATGTTGGAGTTAGCTATACAGGGTTGAGGTTGATTCCAAAATATATATAGTTTGAGTTGTGATCAATACTGAGATACGTATACACTGGGTCGTGGATTGATTCAAGATAATATTTATCGATTTATTTCTGTACATCTAATTGTGGACAACTAGTTGTAGGTTACTAACGAGGACAGCTGACTTAATAAACTTAAAACATCAAAATATATTAAAAGTGTTGTAAATATATTTTGAACATACTTTGATATATATGTATATATTGTTATAGGTTCGTGAATCAACCAGTGGCCAAGTCTTACTTCCCGACGAAGTAAAAAATCTGTGAAAGTGAGTTATAGTCCCACTTTTAAAATCTAATATTTTTGGGATGAGAATACATGCAGGTTTTATAAATGATTTACAAAATAGACACAAGTACGTGAAACTACATTCTATGGTTGAATTATCGAAATCGAATATGCCCCTTTTTATTAAGTCTGGTAATCTAAGAATTAGGGAACAGACACCCTAATTGACGCGAATCCTAAAGATAGATCTATCGGGCCCAACAAGCCCCATCCAAAGTACCCGATGCTTTAGTACTTCGAAATTTATATCATATCCGAAGGGTGTCCCGGAATGATGGGGATATTCTTATATATGCATCTTGTTAATGTCGGTTACCAGGTGTTCACCATATGAATGACTTTTATCTCTATGTATGGGATGTGTATTGAAATATAAAATCTTGTGGTCTATTATTATGATTTGATATATATAGGTTAAACCTATAACTCACCAACATTTTTATTGACGTTTTAAGCATGTTTATTCTCAGGTGATTATTAAGAGCTTCCGCTGTCGCATACTTAAATAAGGACGAGATTTGGAGTCCATGTTTGTATGATATTGTGTAAAAACTGCATTCAAGAAATTTATTTTGTTGTAACATATTTGTATTGTAAACCATTATGTAATGGTCGTGTGTAAACAGGATATTTTAGATTATCATTATTTGATAATCTACGTAAAGCTTTTTAAACCTTTATTGATGAAATAAAGGTTATGGTTTGTTTTAAAATGAATGCAGTCTTTGAAAAACGTCTCATATAGAGGTCAAAACCTCGCAACGAAATCAATTAATATGGAACGTTTTTAATCAATAAGAACGGGACATTTCATCGGCAACATCCGTATTTCCTAAAATGTAACAATGACCCGGGAACCTCTAAACCACCAGGTTTTTCTAAACCATTATGGAAAACTACGGCTCGTATTAGAGGAACACCATATATTTCTAGAAAATTTGGAAAACGAACCAAGTACGAAGAAGAAGAAACCAGTGATTCAGATTAGAGGGTTGTAATCATGTTGTGTATTATATGTATTGTAGTGTGCTTGTACTTTTATGTTCTATGTAAAAAATTTCTTGTATTGTTTGTTAATTATCTTTTACGAATCTAATCCTTGTCTATTTTACAGTATAAAAACAAAATGGACGTTAAGGGTACACAACCAAATATTCTAGAAGACCTACCAGAGGATATGATTGAGGAAATCTTGTCTAGAGTCGGTCAGAATTCATCAGCACATTTAGTTATGGCAAAATTAACTTGTCAAACATTTGAAAGACTTTCCAGAAATGCCTCAGTTTATAAAAGGCTTTCCTTTGATAGGTGGGGTATATCACATTGGGGATACCGTAAGTTACGCCTTGTTTTCTTTAAAGCATTAAATGCGGGGAACCCAAATGCAATTTTACGCTACGGGTTAAGAACCTATTTTGACTTAACATATCCCAACATAGAATTTCGTGAATTAGAAAGAGCTTCTAACATGAAACATAAAGAAGCATGTTATGCTTACGGGTTAGTGATGTTCGCTTCTCACCAAAGTGAGAAAAAGAACATCGGATTGCAACTTTTAAATAAAACCTTCCCACAAGTGACGGATTCAGTAGTTGGGGTGAGAAACAAGGTTTTTAGATTATTACGGGGCTGTTGGACATTACGAAACCCTCGTCCTTTTGACGACATTACAACATGCTGTCTAGCCAATGGTCATAACGGTTATTTTCCACAAGACCAAGGATGGGAAGTCGTCTTAGTAAAACCAGAATGCATGACTTGTTTCTGGACTTATGAATTACGTGTCTTTATTTCCTTTGCTGAACAACTTGCGTATTAACTAGATTTATCTTCAAAACTGTCCTGTATCAAAGTGTACTATATTTCATGTTATATGTAATATAGCGACGTTGTAAGTTTGAAGAATATTTATATGTGATATATTATTATAACCAGTTTTTCATATGAAATTGTAGTAGTTGAATTGTATATTAGCTACTAAGTATGAACTTAACGGGTAGGTAGTACCCGAATTTAAACTTATAAAACGCTAATATGAAGAAAAAGCTTTTATAAATGAGTTCATATTATGCTACTAAATACTATTGACTACTCTTAATATTCTGTATGATTAACTCAATTCAATTGGCTATTTTGAAGGAAATGGCACCAACTACTCGATACACCATGACTATGAGCGAAGAGGAATTTTGTACTTTTCTTGCTGCAAACATAGCCGTAGTACAGGCTGCGCTACATACCAACAATAACTCTGAATCTAGCAATGCAGCTAACGGCGCAAGAAATCGTGTAGGATGCTCCTACAAAGAATTCACTGCCTGCAAACCTTTGGAATTTGATGGAACCGAAGGACTAATTGGATTGAAATGGTGGACCGAGAAAGTCGAATCGGTGTTTGCCATAAGTAAGTGTACTGAAGAGGACAAAGTTAAGTACGCTACGCATACCTTCACAGGTACTGCGTTAACGTGGTGGAACACCTATCTTGAACATGTGGGATAAAATGATGCTTACGGTAATGACCCGAAATTTTCCATGTTTATATATATTTAATGAAATTGTTATTTACATGATTAAGTGTTTCCAACATGTTAAGCAATCAAACTTGTTAAGACTTGATTAATTGAAATAGGTTTCATATAGACAATTGACCATCCAAGTTGACCGGTGATTCACGAACGTTAAAACTTGTAAAAACTATATGATGATATATATATGGATATATATATATATATATATATATATATATATATATATATATATATATATATATATATATATATATATATATATATATATAGTTAACATGATATTATGATAAGTAAACATATCATTAAGTATATTAACAATGAACTACATATGTAAAAGCAAGACTACTAACTTAATGATTTTGAAACGAGACATATATGTAACGATTATCGTTGTAACGACATTTAATGTATATATATAATATTAAGAGATATTCATACATCATATTATCATGATAATATAATAATTTAAAATCTCATTTGATATTATAAACATTGGGTTAACAACATTTAACAAGATCGTTAACCTAAAGGTTCCAAAACAACACTTACATGTAACGACTAACGATGACTTAACGGCTCAGTTAAAATGTATATACATGTAGTGTTTTAATATGTATTCATACACTTTTGAAAGACTTCAAGACACTTATCAAAATACTTCTACTTAACAAAAATGCTTACAATTACATCCTCGTTCAGTTTCATCAACAATTCTACTCGTATGCACCCGTATTCGTACTCGTACAATACACAGCTTTTAGATGTATGTATTATTGGTATATACACTCCAATGATCAGCTCTTAGCAGCCCATGTGAGTCACCTAACACATGTTGGAACTATCATTTGGCAACTAGCATGAATTATCTCATAAAATAACAAAAATATGAGTAATCATTCATGACTTATTTACATGAAAACAAAATTTCATATCCTTTATATCTAATCCATACACCAACGACCAAAAACACCTAAAAACACTTTAATTCTTCAATTTTCTTCATCTAATTGATCTCTCTCAAGTTCTATCTTCAAGTTCTAAGTGTTCTTCATAAATTCTACAAGTTCTAGTTTCACAAAATCAAGAATACTTCCAAGTTTGCTAGCTTACTTCCAATATTGTAGAGTGATCATCCAACCTCAAGAAATATTTCTTATTTACAGTAAGATATCTTTCTAATACAAGGTAATACTCATATTCAAACTTTGATTCAATTTCTATAACTATAACAATCTTATTTCGAGTGAAAATCTTACTTGAACTTGTTTTTCGTGTCATGATTCTGCTTCAAGAACTTTCAAGCCATCCAAGGATCCTTTGAAGCTAGATCCATTTTTATCATTTCCAGTAGCTTTATCCAGAAAACTTGAGGTAGTAATGATGTTCATAATATCATTCGATTCATACATATAAAGCTATCTTATTCGAAGGTTTAAACTTGTAATCACTAGAACATAGTTTAGTTAATTCTAAACTTGTTCGCAAACAAAAGTTAATCCTTCTAACTTGACTTTTAAAATCAACTAAACACATGTTCTATATCTATATGATATGCTAACTTAATGATTTAAAACCTGGAAACACGAAGAACACTGTAAAACCGGACATACGCCGTCGTAGTAACACCACGGGCTGTTTTGGGTTAATTAATTAAAAACTATGATAAACTTTGATTTAAAAGTTATTCATCTGGAACAATGATTTTTCTTATGAACATGAAACTATATCCAAAAATCATGGTTAAACTCAAAGTGGAAGTTTGTTTTTTAAAATGGTCATCTAGACGTCGTTCTTTCTACTGAAATGACTACCTTTACAAAAATGACTTGTAACTTATATTTCCAACTATAAACCTATACTTTTTCTGTTTAGATTCATAAAATAGAGTTCAATATAAAACCATAGTAATTTGATTCACTCAAAACGGATTTAAAATGAAGAAGTTATGGGTAAAACAAGATTGGATAATTTTTCTTATTGTAGCAACGTGAAAATTGGTAACAAATCTATATTAATCATATCCTAGCTAACTTATATTGTATTATACATGTATTCTAATATATTATGTAATCTTGGGATACCATAGACACGTATGCAAATGTTTTGACATATCATATCGACCCATGTGTATATATTATTTGGAACAACCATAGACACTCTATATGCAGTAATGTGGGAGTTAGCTATACAGGGTTGAGGTTGATTCTAAAAATATATATACTTTGAGTTGTGATATAGCCTGAGACGTGTATACACTGGGTCGTGGATTGATTTAAGATAATATATATCAATTTTTTTCTGTACATCTAACTTTGGATAACTAGTTGTAGGTTACTAACGAGGACAGCTGACTTAATGAACTTAAAACATCAAAATGTATTAAAAGTGTTGTAAATATATTTTGAACATACTTTAATATATATGTACATATTTTTTATAGGTTCGTGAATCGACCAGTGGCCAAGTCTTACTTCCCGACGAAGTAAAAATATGTGAAAGTGAGTTATAGTCCCACTTTTAAAATCTAATATTTTTAGGATGAGAATACATGCAGGTTTTATAAACGATTTACAAAATAGACACAAGTACGTGAAACTACATTCTATGGTTGAATTATCGAAATCGAATATGCCCCTTTTTATTAAGTCTGGTAATCTAAGAATTAGGGAACAGACACCCTAATTGACGCGAATCCTAAAGATAGATCTATTGGGCCTAACAAACCCCATCCAAAGTACCGGATGCTTTCGTACTTCAAAATTTATATCATATCCGAAGGGTGTCCCGGAATGATGGGGGATATTCTTATATATGCATCTTGTTAATGTCGGTTACCAAGTGTTCACCATATGAATGATTTTTATCTCTATGTATGGGATGTATATTGAAATATGAAATCTTGTGGTCTATTGTTACGATTTGATATATATAGGTTAAACCTATAACTCACCAACATTTTTTTGTTGACGTTTTAAGCATGTTTATTCTCAGGTGATTATTAAGAGCTTCCGCTGTCGCATACTTAAATAAGGACAAGATTTGGAGTCCATGCTTGTATGATATTGTGTAAAAACTGCATTCAAGAAACTTATTTCGTTGTAATATATTTGTATTGTAAACCATTATGTAATAGTCGTGTGTAAATAGGATATTTTAGATTATCATTATTTGATAATCTACGTAAAGCTTTTTAAACCTTTATTGATGAAATAAAGGTCATGCTTTGTTTTAAAATGAATGCAGTCTTTGAAAAACGTCTCATATAGAGGTCAAAACCTCGCAACGAAATCAATTAATATGGAACGTTTTAATCAATAAGAACGGGACATTTCACTTATGCACTACCGTGGTCGGCATTCAAGCAATTGATGAACGAGCAGTACCGTCCTAGAAACGAAGTCAATAAACTCAAGGCAGAACTTAGAGAGTTACGAACACAAGGGTTCGACGTTACCACATATGAATGACGATTCACGGAGTTGTGCCTATTGTGTCCGGGAGCATTCGAAGATGAAGAAGAGAAGATCAACGCATTTATATAAGGGTTACCAGTAAGGATTCAAGAAGATGTGAGTTTACACGAGCCCACTTCTATACAGAAGGCAAGTCAAATGGCTCATAAACTTATAAATCAGATTGAGGGAAGAATTAAAGAGTAGGCGGCCGAAGAAGCCAACACGAAACAACTCAAGAGGAAGTGGGAGGAAAACGGTGACAAGAGTCACCAGTACAACAACAACAATTACAACCACAATCGCAACAACTATCCCAACAACCGCAACAACAATCGCAATAATAACCGTAATCCTAACAATAACTACAACAAACATCCCAACAACAACAACAACAACTACAACAACCGTTTCAACAACAATAACAATCCCAACAACAACCTCAATAACAACAACGGCAACAAAAACCAAAAATAGCCATGTCATAGGTGTGAAGAAAATCATCAGGGATTTTGCACGACATTTTGCAACAGGTGTAAAAGAAATGGTCATAGCACGACAAAGTGTGAGGTCTACAGACCAAAGTTTAACAGAACTAAAGAAACAAATAATGTCGGAATAAGTAACGCCGAAACGAATAGTGTCGGAGTAAGTAATACCAACGTTGTTTGTTATAAATGTGGAAAACTGGGCCACATTACTAGAAATTGCCCGAATCAGGGGAATACTAATGGGCAGGGCCGTGGAAGAGTTTTCAATATTAATGCGGCAGAAGCACAGGAAGACCCGGAGCTTGTTACGCGTACGGTTCTTATTGATGATAAATCTGCTTATGTTTTATTTGATTCGGGTGCGGATAGAAGTTATATGAGTAGAGAATTTTGTGCTAAATTAAGTTGCCCATTGACACCTTTGGATAATAAATTTTTACTCGAATTAGCAAACGGTAAATTAATTTCAGCAGATAATATATGTCGGGAGAGAGAAATTAAACTGGGGGATGAACCGTTTAAAAATGATTTAATACCAGTCGAGTTAGGGAGTTTTGATGTAATAATTGGCATGGACTGGTTGAAAAAGGTGAGAGCAGAGGTCGTTTGTTACAAAAATGCGATTCGCATTATGCGTAAAAAAGGAAAACCTTTAATGGTGTACGGAGAAAAGAACAACGCGAAATTAAATCTTATTAGTAGTTTGAAGGCTCAAAAACTAATAAGAAAAGGTTGTTACGTCATTCTAGCACACATCGAGGAAGTTAAACCTGAAGAAAAGAACATCAGTGATGTTCCCGTCGCAAAAGAATTTTCCGATGTATTTCCGAAAGAATTACCGGGATTACCCCCACATCGATCCGTTGAATTTCAAATAGACCTTGTACCAGGAGCTGCACCAATAGCTCGTGCTCCTTACAGACTCGCACCCAGCGAAATGAAAGAATTACAAAGTCAGTTACAGGAACTTTAAGAGCGTGGTTTCATTCGACCAAGCACATCACCATGGGGAGCTCCTGTTTTGTTTGTCAAGAAGAAAGATAGTACAATCAGGTTGTGTATCGACTACCGAGAGTTGAACAAACTTACCATCAAGAACCGCTACCCACTACCGAGAATCGACGACTTATTTGATCAACTACAAGGATCATCTATTTATTCGAAGATCGATTTACGTTCTGGATATCATCAAATGCGGGTGAAGGAGGATGATATTCCAAAGACTACTTTTAGGACATGTTACGGTCATTACGAGTTTATGGTTATGCCGTTTGGATTGACTAACGCACCAGCTGTGTTCATGGACCTCATGAACCGAGTGTGTAGGCCATATCTTGACAAGTTTGTCCTTGTTTTCATCGATGACATACTTATTTACTCGAAGAATGATCAAGAGCACGAACAACATTTGAGAAAAGTGCTAGAGTTGCTGAGAAAAGAAAAACTGTACGCTAAGTTTTCAAAGTGTGCATTTTGGTTGGAAGAAGTTTAGTTCCTCGGTCATATAGTGAACAAAGAAGGTATTCAGGTGGATCCATCAAAGATTGAAACCATTGAAAAGTGGGAAACCTCGAAAACTCCGAAACATATACGCCAATTTTTAGGGCTGGCTGGTTATTACAGGAGATTCATCCAAGATTTTTCCAAAATAGTAAAACCCTTGACTGCATTAATGCATAAAGGGAAGAAATTTGAATGGAAGGATGAATAAGAGAAAGCATTTCAATTGTTGAAGAAAAAGTTAACTACGGTACCTATATTGTCATTACCTGAAGGGAATGATGATTTTGTGATATATTGTGACGCCTCAAAGCAAGGTCTCGGTTGTGTATTAATGCAACGAACGAAGGTAATTGCTTATGCGTCTAGACAATTGAAGATTCACGAGTAAAATTATACGACGCATGATTTGGAATTAGGCGTGGTTGTTTTTGCATTAAAGACTTGGACGCACTACTTATATGGGGTCAAAAGTGTTATATATACCGACCACAAAAGTCTTCAACACATATTTAATCAGAAACAACTGAACATGAGGCAGTGTTGGTGGATTGAATTGTTGAATGATTACGACTTTGAGATTCGTTACCACTCAGGGAAGGCAAATGTGGTAGCCGACGCCTTGAGCAGAAAGGACAGAGAACCCATTCGAGTAAAATCTATGAATATAATGATTCACAATAACCTTACTACTCAAATAAAGGAGGCGTAACAAGGAGTTTTAAAAGAGGGAAATTTAAAGAATGAAATACCCAAAGGATCGGAGAAGCATCTTAATATTCGGGAAGATGGAACCCGGTATAGGGCTGAAAGAATTTGGGTACCAAAATTTGGAGATATGAGAGAAATGGTACTTAAAGAAGCTCATAAAACCAGATACTCAATACATCCTGGAACGGGGAAGATGTACAAGGATCTCAAGAAACATTTTTGGTGGCCAGGTATGAAAGCTGATGTTGCTAAATACGTAGGGGAATGTTTGACGTGTTCTAAGGTCAAAGCGGAGCATCAGAAACCATCAGGTCTACTTCAACAACCCGAAATCCCGGAATGGAAATGGGAAAACATTACCATGGATTTCATCACTAAATTGCCAAGGACTGCAAGTGGTTTTGATACTATATGGGTAATAGTTGATCGGTCTCACCAAATCAGCACACTTCCTACCAATAAGAGAAGATGACAAGATGAAGAAGTTAGCACGACTGTATTTGAAGGAAGTCATCTCCAGACATGGAATACCTATCTCTATTATCTCTGATAGGGATGGCAGATTTATTTCAAGATTCTGGCAGACATTACAGTAAGCATTAGGAACTCGTCTAGACATGAGTACTGCCTATCATCCATAAACTGATGGGCAGAGCGAAATGACGATACAAACGCTTGAAGACATGCTACGAGCATGTGTTATTGATTTCAGAAACAGTTGGGATCGACATCTACCGTTAGCAGAATTTTCCTACAACAACAGCTACCATTCAAGCATTGAGATGGCGCCGTTTGAAGCACTTTATGGAAGAAAGTGCATGTCTCCAATTTGTTGGAGTGAAGTGGGGGATAGACAGATTACGGGTCCGAAGATAATACAATAAACTACCGAGAAGATCATCCAAATTCAACAACGGTTGAAAACCGCCCAAAGTCGACAAAAGAGCTACGCCGACATTAAAAGAAAAGATATAGAATTTGAAATTGGAGAGATGGTCATGCTTAAGGTTGCACCTTAGAAAGGCATTGTTCGATTTGGTAAATGAGGGAAATTAAATCCAAGGTATATTGGACCATTCAAGATTATTGATCGTGTCGGATCAGTAGCTTACCGACTTGAGTTACCTCAACAACTCGCGGCTGTACATAACACTTTCCACGTCTTGAATTTGAAGAAATGTTTTGCTAAAGAATATCTCACTATTCCGTTAGACGAAATTCAAATCAATGAAAACCTTCAATTCATCGAAGAACCCGTCGAAATAATGGATCGTGAGGTTAAAAGACTTAAACAAAACAAGATACTGATTGTGAAGGTTCAATGGAATGCTCGTAGAGGACCCGAATTCACCTGGAAACGAGAAGATCAGATGAAGAAGAAATACCCACACTTATTTCCAGAAGATACGTCAACACCTCCAACTGCTTAAAATTTCGGGACAAAATTTATTTAACGGGTAGGTACTGTAGTGACCCGAACTTTTCCATATTTATTTATATTAAATGAAATTGATATTTACATGATTAAGTGTTTCCAACATGTTAAGCAATTAAACTTGTTAAGACTTGATTAATTGAAATAGGTTTCATATAGACAATTGACCACCCAAGTTGACCGGTGATTCACGAACGTTAAAACTTGTAAAAACTATATGATGACATATTAATATGATTATATATATAGTTAACATAATATTATGATAAGTAAGTATCTCATTAGGTATTTTAACAATGAGTTATATACATAAAATTGAGTTTATTGAATTAAGAAACTCGAAACGATATATATAACGATTATCGTTATAACAACGTCTTACTAAATACATATGAATCATATTAAGATATTGATACACTATTTTTAATCATGATAAATTATAAGTAAACATGTCATTAAGTGTATTAACAATGAACTATATATGTAAAAACAAGACTACTAACTTAATGATTTTGAAACGAGACACATATGTAACGATTATCGTTGTAACAACATTTAACTGTATATATATCATACTAAGATATATTAATATATCATAATATCATGATAATGTAATAATTTAACATCTCTTTAGATATAATAAACATTGGGTTAACAACATTTAACAAGATCGTTAACCTAAAGGTTTCAAAACAACATTTACATGTAACGACTAACGATGACTTAACGACTCAGTTAAAATGTATATACATGTAGTGTTTTAATATGTATTTATACACTTTTTAAAGACTTCAAGACACTTATCAAAATACTTCTACTTAACAAAAATGCTTACAATTACATCCTCATTCAGTTTCATCAACAATTTTACTCGTATGCACCCGTATTCGTACTCGTACAATACACAGCTTTTAGATGTATGTACTATTGGTATATACACTCCAATGATCAGCTCTTATCAGCCCATGTGAGTCACCTAACACATGTGAGAACTATCATTTGGCAACTAGCATGAAATATCTCATAAAATTACAAAAATATGAGTAATCATTCATGACTTATTTACATGAAAACAAAATTACATATCCTTTATATCTAATCCATATACCAACGACCAAAAACACCTACAAATACTTTCATTCTTCAATTTTCTTCATCTAATTGATCTCTCTCAAGTTCCATATTCAAGTTCTAAGTGTTCTTCATAAATTCTACAAGTTCTAGTTTCATAAAATTAAGAATACTTCCAAGTTTACTAGATCACTTCCAATCTTGTAAATTGATCATTCAACCTCAAGAAATCCTTTTTGTTTACAGTAAGATATCATTCTAAATCAAGGCAATACTCATATACAAACTTTTATTCAATTCCTATAACTATAACTATCTTAATTCGAGTGATTATCTTACTTGAACTTGTTTTGGTGTCATGATTCTACTTCAAGAACTTTCAAGCCATCCAAGATCCTTTGAAGCTAGATCATTTCTTGTCACTTCCAGTAGGTTTATCTACTAAACTTGAGGTAGTAATGATGTTCATAACATCATTCGATTCATACATATAAAACTATCTTATTCGAAGATTTGAACATGTAATCACTAGAACATAGTTTAGTTAATTTTAAACTTGTTCGCAAACAAAAGTTAATCCTTATAAATTGACTTTTAAAATTAACTAAACACATGTTCTATATCTATATGATATGCTAACTTAATGATTTAAAACCGGAAAACACAAAAAACACCGTAAAACCGGATATACGCCGTCGTAGTAACATCGCGGGCTGTTTTGGGTTAGTTAATTAAAAACTATGTTAAACTTTGATTTAAAAGTTGTTATTCTAGAAAAATGATTTTTCTTATGAACATGAAACTATATCCAAAAATCATGGTTAAACTCAAAGTGGAAGTATGTTTTCTAAAATGGTCATCTAGACGTCGTTCTTTTGACTGAAATGACTACCTTTACAAAAATGACTTGTAACTTATATTTCCGACTATAAACCTATACTTTTTCTATTTAGATTCATAAAATAGAGTTCAATATGAAACCATGGCAATTTTATTCACTCAAAACGGATTTAAAACGAAGAAGTTATGGGTAAAACAAGATTGGATATTTTTTGATTGTTGTAGCTACGGGAAATATTGTAACAATTCTATACAAATCATATCCTAGCTAACTTATATTGTATTATACATGTATTCTAATATATTATGTAATCTTAGGATACCATATACATGAATGCAAATGTTTTGACATATCATAGCGACCCATGTATATATATATATATATATATATTATTTGGAACAACCATAGACATTCTATATGCAGTAATGTTGGAGTTAGCTATACAGGGTTGAGGTTGATTCCAAAAATATATATACTTTGAGTTGTGATCTAGCCCGAGACATGTATACACTGGGTCGTGGATTGATTCAAGATAATATATATCGATTTATTTCTGTACATCTAACTGTGGACAACTAGTTGTAGGTTACTAACGAGGACAGCTGACTTAATAAACTTAAAACAGTAAAACGTATTAAAAATGTTATAAATATATTTTGAACATACTTTGATATATATGTACATATTTGTTATAGGTTCGTGAATCGACCAGTGGCCAAGTCTTACTTCCCGACGAAGTAAAAATATGTGAAAGTGAGTTATAGTCCCACTTTTAAAAACTAATATTTTGGGATGAGAATACATGCAGTTTTATAAATGTTTTACGAAATAGACACAAGTAAATGAAACTACATTATATGGGTGAATGATCGAAGCCGAATATGACCCTTTTGCTTGGTAACCTAAGAATTAGTAAACCGATCTACTAATTGACGCGAATCCTAAAGATAGATCTATTGGGCCTAACGAACCCCATCCAAAGTACCGGATGCTTTAGTACTTCAAATTCGTTTATATCAGGTCCGAAGGATTTCCCGGAATGATAGGGGATATTCTTATATGCATCTTGTTAATGTCGGTTACTAGGTGTTCACCATATGAATGAATTTTATCTCTATGTATGAGATGTATATTGAAATATGAAATCTTGTGGTCTATTATTATGATTTGATAATATATAGGTTAAACCTATAACTCACCAACATTTTTGTTGACGTTTTAAGCATGTTTATTCTCAGGTGATTATTAAGAGCTTCCGCTGTTGCATACTAAAATAAGGACAAGATTTGGAGTCTATGCTTGTATGATATTATGTAAAAACTTCATTCAAGAAACTTATTTTTGATGTAATATATTCTTATTGTAAACCATTATGTAATGGTCGTGTGTAAACGGTATATTTTAGATTATCATTATTTAATAATCTACGTAATGCTTTTTAAATCTTTATCGATAAAATAAAGGTTATGGTTGTTTTTAAAATGAATGCAGTCTTTGAAAAAGGTCTCAAATAGAGGTCAAAACCTCGCCACGAAATCAATTAATATGGAACGTTTATAATCAATATGAACGGGACATTTCAGTTGGTATCCGAGCATTAGTCTTAGAGAACCAGAAAATTGCATTAGTGTGTCTTACTGAGTTTGTTAGGATGCATTAGTGAGTCTGGACTTCGACCGTGTTTTTCTTCAAAAACGATTGCTTAACATTTTTTTGTTGGAAACTATATATTATTAACATGTAAATCTTATGTGATATATTAATCTCTTAACGTGTTTGATATTGTGTGATAGATGTCTACCTCTAGTACAAATCCCATTGATTCACCTAATAATAATGAAGAGTCAAATATATTTTGGGAAGATTCACAAATTCCCGAAGAAGAACCGGAAGAGGAGGAACCGGAAGAGGAGGAACCGGAAGAAGAGGAACCAGAAGAGGAGGTATCGGAAGAGGAGGAACCAGAAGAAGAAGAGGTTCCGGAGGAATAAATATTGATACCTATAGTAAACCGATTAAATAAAAGAAAATCCTCAACAAACGGACCAAAGTTAATAATGGTCAATGGTGTTTCCACCGAGGAAGCAAAATATTGGGAAGATTACCAATTTTCCGATGAATCGGATCCCGATGAGGATTCCGATGATGTTATAGAAATTACCTCGACCCAATTTAATAAAGTGAAAGAAAATAATAAGGGAAAAGGTATAAAAATAGAGAAACCCAATTCCAACCCCGATGAACTTTATATGTATCGGCAACATCCGTATTTCCTAAAATGTAACAATGACCCGGGAACCTCTAAACCACCAGGTTTTTCTAAACCATTATGGAAAACGACGGATCGTATTAGAGGAACACCATATATTCCTAGAAAATTAGGAAAACGAACCAAGTACGAAGAAGAAGAAACCATTGATTCAGATTAGAGGGTTGTAATCATGTTGTGTATTATATGTATTGTAGTGTGCTTGTACTTTTATGTTCTAAGTAAAAAATTGCTTGTATTGTTTGTTAATTATCTTTTACGAATCTAATCCTTGTCTATTTTACAGTATAAAAACAAAATGGACGTTAAGGGTAGACAACCGAATATTCTAGAAGACCTACCAGAGGATATGATTGAGGAAATCTTGTCTAGAGTCGGTCAGAATTCATCAGCACATTTAGTTATGGCGAAATTAACTTGTCCAACATTTGAAAGACTTTCCAGAAATGCCTTAGTTTATAAAAGGCTTTCCTTTGATAGGTGGGGTATATCACATTGGGGAGACCGTAAGTTACGCCGTGTTTTCTTTAAAGCATTAAATGCGGGGAACCCAAATGTAATTTTACGCTACGGGTTAAGAACCTATTTTGACTCAACATATCCCAACATAAGATTTCATGAATTAGAAAGAGCTTCTAACATGCAACATAAAGAAGCATGTTATGCTTACGGGTTAGTGATGTTCGCTTCTTACCAAAGTGAGAAAAAGAACATCGGATTGCAACTTTTAAATAAAACCTTCCCACAAGTGACGGATTCAGTAGTTGGGGTGAGAAACAAGGTTTTTAGATTATTACGGGGCTGTTGGACATTACGAAACCCTCGTACTTTTGAGGACATTACAACATGCTACCTAGCCAATGGACATAACGGTTATTTTCCACAAGACCAAGGATGGGAATTCTTCTTAGTAAAACCAGAATGCATGACTTGTTTCTGGACTTATGAATTACGTATCTTTATTTCCTTTGCTGAACAACTTACGTATTAACTAGATTTATCTTCAAAACTGTCCTGTATCAAAGTGTACTATATTTCATGTTATATGTAATATAGTGAAGTTGTAAGTTTGAAGAATATTTCTATGTGATATATTATTATAATCAGTTTTTCATATGGAATTGTAGTAGTTGAATTGTATATAAGCTACTAAGTATGAACTTAACGGGTAGGTAGTACCCGAATTTAAACTTATAAAACGCTAATATGAAGAAAAAGCTTTTAGAAATGAGTTCATATTATGCTACTAAATACTATTGACTACTCTTAATATTCTGTATGATTAACTCGATTCAATTGGCTATTTTGAAGGAAATGGCACCAACTACTCGACACACCATGAATATGAGCGAAGAGGAATTTCGTACTTTTCTTGCTGCAAACATAGCCGCAGTACAGGCTGCGCTACATACCAACAATAACTCTGAATCTAGCAATGCAGCTAACGGCGCAAGAAATTGTGTAGGATGCTCCTACAAAGAATTCACACCCTGCAAACCTTTGGAATTTGATGGAACCGAAGGACCAATTGGATTGAAACGATGGACCGAGAAAGTCGAATCGGTGTTTGCCATAAGTAAGTGTACTGAAGAGGAAAAAGTTAAGTAAGCTACGCATACCTTCACAGGTACTGCGTTAACGTGGTGGAACACCTATCTTGAACAGGTAGGACAAAATGATGCTTACGCACTACCGTGGTCAGCATTCAAGCAATTGATGAACGAGCAGTACCGTCCTAGAAACGAAGTCAATAAACTCAAGGCAGAACTTAGAGAGTTACGAACACAAGGGTTCGACGTTACCACATATGAACGACGATTCACTGAGTTGTGCCTATTGTGTCCGGGAGCATTCGAAGATGAAGAAGAGAAGATCAACGCATTTATAAAAGGGTTACCAGTAAGGATTCAAGAAGATGTGAGGCAAGTCGAATGGCTCATAAACTCATAAATCAGATTGAGGGAAGAATTAAAGAGCAGGCGGTCGAAGAAGCCAACACGAAACAACTCAAGAGGAAGTGGGAGGAAAACGGTGACAAGAGTCACCAGTACAACAAGAACAATTACAACCACAATCGCAACAACTATCCCAACAACCGCAACAACAATCGCAATAATAACTGCAATCCTAATAATAACTACAACAAACATCCCAACAACAACAATAACAACTACAACAACCGTTTCAACAACAATAACAATCCCAACAATAACCTCAATAACAATAACGGCAACAAAAACCAAAAGCAGCCATGTCATAGGTGTAAAGAAAATCATCAGGGATTTTGCACGACATTTTGCAACAGGTGTAAAAGAAATGGTCATAGCGCAACAAAGTGTGAGGTCTACAGACCAAAGTTTAACAGAACTAAAGGAACAAATAATGTCGGAACAAGTAACGCCGAAACGAATAGTGTCGGAGCAAGTAATACCAACGTTGTTTGTTATAAATGTGAAAAACCGGGCCACATTATTAGAAATTGCCCGAATCAGGGGAATACTAATGGGCAGGGCCGTGGAAGAGTTTTCAATATTAATGCGGCAGAAGCACATGAAGACCCGGAGCTTGTTACGGGTACGTTTCTTATTGATGATAAATCTGCTTATGTTTTATTTGATTCGGGTGCGGATAGAAGCTATATGAGTAGAGAATTTTGTGCTAAATTAAGTTGCCCATTGACACCTTTGGATAATTAATTTTTACTCGAATTAGCAAACGGTAAATTAATTTCAGCAGATAATATATGTCGGGAGAGAGAAATTAAACTGGGGGATGAAACGTTTAAAATTTATTTAATACCAGTCGAGTTAGGGAGTTTTGATGTAATAATTGGCATGGACTGGTTGAAAAAGGTGAGAGCAGAGGTCGTTTGTTACAAAAATGCGATTCGCATTATGCGTAAAAAAGGAAAACCTTTAATGGTGTACGGAGAAAAGAACAACGCGAAATTAAATATTATTAGTAGTTTGAAGGCGCAAAAACTAATAAGAAAAGGTTGTTACATCATTCTAGCACACATCGAGGAAGTTAAACCTGAAGAAAAGAACATCAGTGATGTTCCCGTCGCAAAAGAATTTTCCGATGTATTTCTGAAAGAATTACCGGGATTACCCCCACATCGATCCGTTGAATTTCAAATAGACCTTGTACCAGGAGCTGCACCAATAGCTCGTGCTCCATACAGACTCGCACCCAGCGAAATGAAAGAATTACAAAGTCATTTACAGGAACTTTTAGAGCGTGGTTTCATTCGATCAAGCACATCACCATGGGGAGCTCCTGTTTTGTTTGTCAAGAAGAAAGATGGTACATTCAGGTTGTGTATCGACTACCGAGAGTTGAACAAACTTACCATCAAGAACCGCTATCCACTACCGAGAATTGACGACTTATTTGATCAACTACAAGGCTCGTCTATTTATTCGAAGATCGATTTACGTTCTGGATATCATCAAATGCGGGTGAAGGAGGATGATATTCTAAAGACTACTTTTAGGACACGTTACGGTCATTACGAGTTTATGGTTATGCCGTTTGGATTGACTAACGCACCAGCTGTGTTCATGGACCTCATGAACCGAGTGTGTAGGCCATATCTTGACAAGTTTGTTCTTGTTTTTATCGATGACATACTTATTTACTCGAAGAATGATCAAGAGCATGAAGAACATTTGAGAAAAGTTCTAGAGTTGCTGAGAAAAGAAAAAATGTACGCTAAGTTTTCAAAGTGTGCATTTTGGTTGGAAGAAGTTCAATTCCTCGGTCATATAGTGAACAAAGAAGGTATTCAGGTGGATCCAGCAAAGATTGAAACCGTTGAAAAGTGGGAAACCTCAAAAACTCCGAAATAGCAAAACCCTTGACTGCATTAACGCATAAAGGGAAGAAATTTGAATGGAAGGATGAACAAGAGAAAGTATTTCAATTGGTGAAGAAAAAGTTAACTACGGCTCCTATATTGTCATTACCTGAAGGAAATGATGATTTTGTGATATATAGTGATGCCTCAAAGCAAGGTCTCGGTTGTGTATTAATGCAACGAACGAAGGTAATTGCTTATGCGTATAGACAATTGATGATTCACGTGCAAAATTATACGACGCATGATTTGGAATTAGGCGTGGTTGTTTTTGCATTAAAGACTTGGAGGCACTACTTATATGGGGTCAAAAGTGTTATATATACCGACCACAAAAGTCTTCAACACATATTTAATCAGAAATAACTGAACATGAGGCAGCGTAGGTGGATTGAATTGTTGAATGATTATGACTTTGAGATTCGTTACCACTCGAGGAAGGCAAATGTGGTAGCCGACGCCTTGAGCAGAAAGGACAGAGAACCCATTCGAGTAAAATCTATGAATATAATGATTCACAATAACCTTACTACTCAAATAAAGGAGGCGCAACAAGGAGTTTTAAAAGAGGGAAATTTAAAGAATGAAATACCCAAAGGATCGGAGAAGCATCTTAATATTCGGAAAGATGGAACCCGGTATAGGGCTGAAAGAATTTGGGTACCAAAATTTGGAGATATGAGAGAAATGGTACTTAAAGAAGCTCATAAAACCAGATACTCAATACATCCTGGAACGGGGAAGATGTACAAGGATCTCAAGAAACATTTTTGGTGGCCAGGTATGAAGTCGATGTTGCTAAATACGTAGGGGAATGTTTGACGTGTTCTAAGGTCAAAGCGGAGCATCAGAAACCATCAGGTCTACTTCAACAACCCGAAATCCCGGAATGGAAATGGGAAAACATTACCATGGATTTCATCACTAAATTGCCAAGGACTGTAAGTGGTTTTGATACTATTTGGGTAATAGTTGATCGGTCTCACCAAATCTGCACACTTCCTGCCAATAAGAGAAGATAACAAGATGGAGAAGTTAGCACGACTGTATTTGAAGGAAGTCATCTCCAGACATGGAATACCTATCTCTATTATCTCTGATAGGGATGGCAGATTTATTTCAAGATTCTGGTAGACATTACAGCAAGCATTAGGAACTCGTCTAGACATGAGTACTGCCTATCATCCATAAACTGATGGGCAGAGCGAAAGGACGATACAAACGCTTGAAGACATGCTACGAGCATGTGTTATTGATTTCGGAAACAGTTGGGATCGACATCTACCGTTAGTAGAATTTTCCTACAACAACAGCTACCATTCAAGCATTGAGATGGCGCCGTTTGAAGCACTTTATGGAAGAAAGTGCATGTCTCCAATTTTTTGAAGTGAAGTGGGGGATAGATAGATTACGGGTCTGGAGATAATACAAGAAACTACCGAGAAGATCATCCAAATTCAACAACGGTTGAAAACCGCCCAAAGTTGACAAAAGAGCTACGCCAACATTAAAAGAAAAGATATAGAATTTGAAATTGAAGAGATGGTCATGCTTAAGGTTGCACCTTGGAAAGGCGTTGTTCGATTTGGTAAATGAGGGAAATTAAATCCAAGGTATATTGGACCATTCAAGATTATTGATCGTGTCGGACCAGTAGCTTACCAACTTGAGTTACCTCAACAACTCGCGTCTGTACATTACACTTTCCACGTCTCGAATTTGAAGAAATGTTTTGCTAAAGAAGATCTCACTATTCCGTTAGACGAAATCCAAATCAACGAAAAACTTCAATTCATCGAAGAACCCGTCGAAATAATGGATCGTGAGGTTAAAAGACTTAAACAAAACAAGATACTAATTGTTAAGGTTCAATGGATTGCTCGTAGAGGACCCGAGTTCACCTGGAAATGAGAAGATCATATGAAGAAGAAATACCCTCACTTATTTCCAGAAGATACGTCAACACCTCTAACTGCTTAAAATTTCGGGACGAAATTTATTTAACGGGTAGGTACTGTAGTGACCCGAACTTTTCCATGTTTATTTATATTAAATGAAATTGATATTTACATGATTAAGTGTTTCCAACATGTTAAGCAATCAAACTTGTTAAGACTTGATTAATTGAAATAGGTTTCATATAGACAATTGACCACCCAAGTTGACCGGTGATTCACGAACGTTAAAACTTGCAAAAACTATATGATGACATATATATGATTATATATATATTTAACATAATATTATGATAAGTAAGTATCTCATTAGGTATTTTAACAATGAGTTATATACATAAAATTGAGTTTATTGAATTAAGAAACTCGAAACGATATATATAACGATTATCGTTATAACAACGTCTTACTAAATACATATGAATCATATTAAGATATTGATACACTATATTTAATCATGATAAATGATAAGTAAACATGTCATTAAGTGAATTAACAATGAACTATATATGTAAAAACAAGACTACTAACTTAATGATTTTGAAACGAGACATACATGTAACGATTATCGTTGTAACAACATTTAACTGTATATATATCATACTAAGATATATTAATATATCATAATATTATGATAATGTAATAATTTAAAATCTCTTTAGATATAATAAATAATGGGTTAACAACATTTAACAAGATCGTTAACCTAAAGGTTTCAAAACAACAATTACATGTAACGACTAACGATGACTTAACGACTCAGTTAAAATGTATATACATGTAGTGTTTTAATATGTATTTATACACTTTTGAAAGAATTCAAGACACTTATCAAAATACTTCTACTTAACAAAAATGCTTACAATTACATCCTCGTTCAGTTTCATCAACAATTTTACTCGTATGCACCCGTATTCGTACTCGTACAATACACAGCTTTTAGATGTATGTATTATTGGTATATACACTCCAATGATCAGCTATTAGCAGCCCATGTGAGTCACCTAACACATGTGAGAACCATCATTTGGCAACTAGCATGAAATATCTCATAAAATTACAAAAATATGAGTAATCATTCCTGACTTATTTACATGAAAATAAAATTACATATCCTTTATATCTAATCCATATACCAACGACCAAAAACACCTACAAACACTTTCATTCTTCAATTTTCTTCATCTAATTTATCTCTCTCAAGTTCCATATTCAAGTTCTAAGTGTTCTTCATAAATTCTACAAGTTCTAGTTTCATAAAATCAAGAATACTTCCAAGTTTACTAGCTCACTTCCAATCTTGTAAAGTGATCATCCAACCTCAAGAAATCCTTGTTGTTTACAGTAAGATATCATTCTAAGTCAAGGTAATACTCATATACAAACTTTGATTCAATTCCTATAACTATAACTATCTTAATTCGAGTGATTATCTTACTTGAACTTGTTTTCGTGTCATGATTCTACTTCAAGAACTTTCAAGCCATCCAAGATCCTTTGAAGCTAGATCATTTCTTGTCACTTCCAGTAGGTTTACCTACTAAACTTGAGGTAGTAATGATGTTCATAACATCATTCGATTCATACATATAAAACTATCTTATTCGAAGATTTGAACATGTAATCACTAGAACATAGTTTAGTTAATTCTAAACTTGTTCGCAAACAAAAGTTAATCCTTCTAACTTGACTTTTAAAATTAACTAAACACATGTTCTATATCTATATGATATGCTAACTTAATGATTTAAAACCGAAAAACACGAAAAACACCGTAAAACCGGATATACGCCGTCGTAGTAACATCGCGGGCTGTTTTGGGTTAGTTAATTAAAAACTATGTTAAAATTTGATTTAAAAGTTGTTATTCTGGAAAAATGATTTTTCTTATGAACATGAAACTATATCCAAAAATCATGGTTAAACTCAAAGTGGAAGTATGTTTTCTAAAATGGTCATCTAGACGTCGTTCTTTCGACTGAAATGACTACCTTTACAAAAATGACTTGTAACTTATATTTCCGACTATAACCCTATACTTTTTCTATTTATATTCATAAAATATAGTTTAATATGAAACCATGGCAATTTGATTCACTCAAAACGGATTTAAAACGAAGAAGTTATGGGTAAAACAAGATTGGATATTTTTTGATTGTTGTAGCTACGGGAAATATTGTAACAATTCTATACAAATCATATCCTAGCTAACTTATATTGTATTATACATGTATTCTAATATATTATGTAATCTTAGGATACCATAGACACGTATGCAAATGTTTTGACATATCATAGCGACCCATGTATATATATTATTTGGAACAACCATAGACATTCTATATGCAGTAATGTTGGAGTTAGCTATACAGGGTTGAGGTTGATTCCAAAAATATATATACTTTGAGTTGTGATCTAGCCTGAGACGTGTATACACTGGGTCATGAATTGATTCAAGATAATATATATCGATTTATTTCTGTACATCTAACTGTGGATAACTAGTTGTAGGTTACTAACGAGGACAGCTGACTTAATAAACTTAAAACAGTAAAATGTATTAAAAATGTTATAAATATATTTTGAACATACTTTGATATATATGTACATATTTGTTATAGGTTCGTGAATCGACCAGTGGCCAAGTCTTACTTCCTGACGAAGTAAAAATATGTGAAAGTGAGTTATAGTCCCACTTTTAAAAACTAATATTTTGGGATGAGAATACATGCAGTTTTATAAATGTTTTACGAAATAGACACAAGTAAATGAAACTACATTATATGGGTGAATGATCGAAGCCGAATATGCCCCTTTTGCTTGGTAACCTAAGAATTAGTAAACCGATCTACTAATTGACGCGAATCCTAAAGATAGATCTATTGGGTCTAACGAACCCCATCCAAAGTACCGGATGCTTTAGTACTTCGAATTCGTTTATATCATGTCCGAAGGATTTTTCGGAATGATAGGGGATATTCTTATATGCATCTTGTTAATGTCGGTTACCAGGTGTTCACCATATGAATGAATTTTATCTCTATGTATGAGATGTATATTGAAATATGAAATCTTGTGGTCTATTATTATGATTTGATAATATATAGGTTAAACCTATAACTCACCAACATTTTTGTTGACGTTTTAAGCATGTTTATTCTCATGTGATTATTAAGAGCTTCCGCTGTTGCATACTAAAATAAGGACAAGATTTGGAGTCAATGCTTGTATGATATTATGTAAAAACTTCATTCAAGAAACTTATTTTTGAATTTAATATATTCTTATTGTAAACCATTATGTAATGGTCGTGTGTAAACGGTATATTTTAGACTATCATTATTTGATAATCTACGTAATGCTTTTTAAACCTTTATCGATAAAATAAAGGTTATGGTTGTTTTAAAAATGAATGCAGTCTTTGAAAAAGGTCTCAAATAGAGGTCAAAACCTCGCGACGAAATCAATTAATATGGAACGT
This sequence comes from Rutidosis leptorrhynchoides, assembly GCF_046630445.1. Taxonomy (NCBI): domain Eukaryota; kingdom Viridiplantae; phylum Streptophyta; class Magnoliopsida; order Asterales; family Asteraceae; genus Rutidosis; species Rutidosis leptorrhynchoides. Next base: position 223,296,898 of record NC_092341.1, read on the forward strand.
TTATAATCAATATGAACGGGACATTTCATATGATCCATTGTAGGAGTCTTAGTTTAGCGTCTTGCTTAGTGAATAGATATTTGAGGGCAGAATGATCTGTGTAAACCGTAGTTTTGGACAGGATGAGATAGGAACGGAATTTTTCGAAAGCGAAAACTACATCTAGCAGCTCCTTTTCTATGGTGGTGTAATTCTCTTGAGCTCCAGTTAAGGTTTTGCTGGCATAATAGATTGGATGAAAGTGCTTATCTTTCCGTTGTTCGAGTACAGCTCCAACTACGAAGTCGCTCGCATCACACATGATTTTGAATGGTAAGCTCCAATCAGGAGCAATCATGATAGGTGCATGTGTAAGCTGTTCCTTTAGATAGTTGAATGCTTTGATACATACTTCATTAAAGACAAACGAAACTTCCTTTTTGAGGAGATGAGTAATAGGTCGGGTGACCTTTGAGAAATCTTTGATGAAACGTCGGTAGAAATCGGCGTGTCCAAGGAAACTCCTTACCGCTTTTACTGTGGTAGGTTCTGGAAGTTTAGCTATGGTCTCAATCTTAGCCTTATCGACTTCTATTCCTGACTTTGAAATCTTATGTCCTAAAACTATACCTTCTTTTACCATGAAGTGACATTTTTTCCCAATTTAGAACTAAATTCGAATCTTCACACCGGGTGAGCATCTTGTCAAGGTTAGAAAGGCACGAATCAAAGGTAGTACCAAAAACTGAGAAATCATCCATGAAGACTTCCATACAACGTTCAATCATGTTGTGGAATATTGCTACCATACATCGCTGAAATGTAGCCGGTGCATTGTATAACCCAAAGGGCATGCGTCGATAGGCAAATGTTCCATAAGGACAGGTGAAGGTTGTCTTTTCTTGGTCCTTTGGATCGAGGAGAATTTGAAAGTAGCCGAAAAACCGTCAAGGAAATAATAGAATTCATTTCCTGAAAGACGTTCCAACATTTGATCAATGAATGGTAATGGAAAATGATCTTTTCGGGTTGCATTGTTAAGTTTACGATAATCCATGCAAACCCTCCAACTGGTGACCTCCCGTGTTGGAATAAGTTCATTATTCTCATTTTGAATTACGGTCAACCCTCTCTTTTTAGGTACAACTTGAATATGACTGACCCATGGCGAATCGAAAATAGGATAGATTAGACCGGCGTCTAGAAGTTTGATTACTTCTTTCTTGAAGACTTCTTGAATCATAGGATTGACCCTTCTTTGCCTCTGAACTGATGATTTGAAATCATCTTCCATGAAGATCTTGTGGGTACAATAGTTTGGACTGATTCCTTTTATGTCAGAAATCTTCCAAGCAATTGCTTTCTTATGTGATTTCAGAACCTGAATTAATTTTACCTTCTCGTTTGGCATGAGGTTTTTAGAAATGATTATGGGGAGTTGCGATTCTCCTACTAAGAATGCATACTCCAGAAGTTCGGGTAACTTCTTTAATTCCAATTTCAGAGGTTCCTCGATAGATGGTTTCATTCTAGCTATTTCTGCTCTGTCTAACGAGTCATATCTCTCCTAAAATTCTGAATCTTCATCCTTAATAGCGGTCACTGATGCTATCTGTTCTTTTTCAGAAACGTCTTCTTTAGTTTCGAAGATTGGTGAAAGGACCCGTTCATATACATTATAAACGATTCACAATAGTTGATTACATCGCGAGGTATTTGACCTCTATATGATACATTTTACAAACATTGCATTCGTTTTTAAAAGACAAACTTTCTTTACAACGAAAGTTGACGGCATGCACACCATTTCATAATACATCCAACTATAATTTGGCTTAATAATAATCTTGATGAACTCAATAACTCGAATGCAACGTCTTTTAAAATATGCCATGAATGACTCCAAGTAATATCCTTAAAATGAGCTAATGCACAGCGGAAGATTTCTTTAATACCTGAGAATAAACATGCTTTAAAGTGTCAACCAAAAGGTTGGTGAGTTCATAGGTTTATCATAACAATCATTTCAATATATTAATAGACCACAAGATTTCCGTTTATAAATATATGTACACTCGCAAGTGTATAAAAGTATTCTATAAGTTGTAGGCACCCGGTAACAAGCCTTAACGTTCAAGTTTTACCCTCTAAAGTACACCAGATCAGGTGTGTTTAAAATAACCTCGAAGTACTAAAGCATCCCATAGTCAGGATGGGGTTTGTCAGGCCCAATAGATCTATCTTTAGGATTCGCGCCTACCGTACATAGACAAGTAGTTTAATGTTACCAAGCTAAGGGTATATTTCTGGTTTAAACCCACGTAGAATTAGTTTTAGTACTTGTGCCTATTTCGTAAAACATTTATAAAACAGCGCATGTATTCTCAGCCCAAAAATATATATATAAAAAGGAGCAAATGAAACTCACAATACTGTATTTCATAGTAAAAATACATATAACGTCATTTAACAAGTGTAAGGTTGGCCTCGGATTCACGAACGTATCAATATTGAGATTCAATATTGCAGGAAAGTACGTAGACGCAACGGAGATGATAAACACTAGATTGACCTCACGAGCATACCCATGAACCATACCCATCACCTCCATAGCTATAACCCATAATTTCCTTAGCTTCGACTCATTCAAAAAAAACTATTTTGAAATCACTTGGACAGCACTCCGTCGTAATATTTTATGTATACTAATAATATCTTGAAATAATACAGAGCAAATATATATATATTTATATATATAAATCGATTGAGAGAGTTTAGAGAAATATATTTTCAAGTTTCTATGAAATAATGAAACCTACTGAATTCTATTTATAATAGATTTTTGAATTATTAAAGTGAATTATTAAAGTATGAATTATTAAAGTGAATTATTAAAGTATGAATTATTAAAGTGAATTATTAAAGTATGAATTATTAAAGCTAATGATTAAAGTATGAATTATTAAAGTTAAAGTAAAGTAAAAGTAAAGTAAAGGTAAAGTTAAAGTATAGTAAAAGTATAAAAAACTATGTATGTATAATACGCGTATAAATATATAGAATATTAATTTAAATCGTTATATATATTTAATGAAATAAAATATAAATATCGTTATATTTATTATACTGGTTAAGTAATGAGTTGTCAAAAGTGATTCTAGATATTTATAAAAGTTATATACGTTTTAATAATAAAGTTTTTTTTAAACTGAAAACGTTTTTGTACGTTTGAAAATAGATTAATAGAATATTATGGAAACCAATTCTCTACTAGCTTTTGTCTAACTTTCGTAAATGACACTTTTTATTTTTATTTATAAATAGCTTTACAAATTATTCCGAATATCGTTAAGTGGAATAGATTTTCTCAAATCATAGTAGACCTCTCAACAGAGACTTGTAATCATAATTCAATGTTTCTGATAATTCAATCATTTAATATATTTTTTTTTTAATTTTGTCGATAATCATATTGAAACAAATACGTTCATATAAAGCATTATAAGTTTAAATACTTTGTTGACATTTACAATTTATAAAATATACACATATACATACATATTCATATATGTTCATTTAATGGTTCGTGAATCATTGGAATTTGGTCGAGGTTTAAATGAATGTATAAACATAGTTTAAAATCCTTGAGATTTAACTTAACAAACATTGTTTATCGTGTCAGAATAATATAAAGATAAAGTTTAAATTTAGTCGGAAATTTTCGGGTCGTCACAGTAACTACCCGTTAAAGAAATTTCGTCCCCGAAATTTGATAGAGGTCGTTATGGCTAACAATGAGAATGTTATTATGACGTAACGATTATGAAGTTTTATCATGTCTAAGAAGTATAGATAAAATAATTCGATTACTCGAAGCGTATGAGGGAAGTTATCGTAAATGAAGGAAATAACATTATAGTGATTCGTCATATCTTTTTACGTCATCACAATTGATCTCCGAATTTAAAGAAAATCTTTGTAATCTATGTTGGATTTGATGCTTCGGTAATTAAGGAGATTATGATTCTCTTCGAATTAATACGATAATCCATCTTGATTTCTCTGTCGGGTATTTCACTATAAATCCACCTCCTTCGTTTCCTTACAACTCACACCTTCTATTCTTTCTCCCTCAACTCATATTTTAAAGTATTTGTCAATATGCTTCATCCAGTACTGATTCTCGATATACTCCTCACTTTTATATCTGTCATTCTTCTTTTTCATCTGCATCCGGAAGAATCTATTTACTTCTACTATACTCTCGGTTTTATAGTGTTTTTAGTTCTTCCGTGTCTTTATATTGCTATATGCATCGATATATACGGTTTATAATTTTTGGGTGGTTGTTGAGTTTTATATCTTCCCTTATATTTCAAAGCCCCTGCTTTTGTCTTCTATAATCATTGACATCCATAGTTAATGCTCACTTCTATTTGCTGCGATTTATACTCCAATTTCTATTTTGGAGTTTTGTCCTTTCGTTTCTTCTTCTTGCGATTAAGCAATATTTGTAATGGTCCAGTATTCGCAGATATGAATTTCAGAATGAACATAGTTAATGTTCTAAGAAGGAAATGGTAATGGCACGATCTTGATTTGTTAATTTACCAGAATACCCTGAAAAGACCGAATCATCAAGAAAATATATTCTTGATATTTTTAGAGATTAAATAGAATACAAGAGTCGTGTAACATGGAACATGATGACGGCATGGTCTGTGAATCGTCATGTCCCATTAGAAACTCAGCATGACTTACTGTAATATAATCACGTTGATCAAGTGTCATTATATTATACTAACTCATGCTTCAGTTCCCAACACTACTTCAAAACATTCATAATTTAAACTCGAAAGTTTATAGAATATAGAAACTAATAGTTTCTTATATGATGTAACACTAATAGCGCAAAGAGATAAATGACTTCAGATAAGATTAGTTGTGAAAATATCTTCAGAAATATTCCGGATATTTATAATGAAAGATATGATAATATCTTAGAATTTCTAATATTGATGGATGATGATGAAGATTTGTCTGTAAAGGTTTAGAATAAAGAGTGAGGTATCCGTTAATGACTTTAGCAGGCACTGAATCATTTGGATTCTTTGAAGGCAGATTTAGTCTTTGTGATTTGTCCACAGCCTCCTTCATAGTCTGTTCAATCCGTTTTCCAGTTCCAAACCTTCTCTTTTTCTCAGCTTTACCACCTTACTATTCTTTGTCATCAAACTTTTTACTGTTAAGATCGTTTACAGTTTTTGATGCTTCGTCAGCATTTCAAGAACTAGTTTGCAGTTCAAAATATTTTTCAGAACTTCACATTCAAAGTATGTAAGTCCAGGAGATAGACGTTTTACGTACACATATAACTGTTGGCGTAGACATGCTGCGAGATTTCAAAATACTGGTTACTGTTTTCCGATGATTCGTATGACAATTCTCGTTACAAGATGCGAATGAGTAAATGATGTGATTTTAATAAATATAATGATTTTTTTGAAAAGTCAAAGATAATTGAAGTTGTTGGTAAGTTTATTGCTAAGGTGGCGAGATATGAAAGGTCCCCAGTAACGATGACGAAAGGGCAACGTATCTATCGAGGTTATAATAAGACTAGTCCGACTGAAAAGTCGAAGTTGACTTGCTGGAGCTGTGACAAAACTGTCTATTTTGAAACGAAATTGAAAAGTTATTTTAGCTAGTAAATGCCAAAGGGTCTAACACGGATACGTGTCAAACTATGACTTGGGTTTTGAGAGTTTTTCAGGTGTATAACTGTGGGTAACATGTGGTTGGATCATCATCTCGATTGTTCCTTAGTTGAAGTGTCTTCAGGAATTTCGAAGGGTTTGAGCACATATTGTAATCGTTAATACATATGATGTTCTAACACAGTTTTGAAGTCAAAGTATAGCTTTGAAAGATATAGGAATCTAAGAGTGATGATACTGGTTTTATTTCGAATTGAATTATGCGATTTCAAAATCAGAATATGTAATTGAATTTGAATGAGTATGGTTGTTTTGATTTATATGAAAGAATGGATATTGTTGTGAAAGTATGGAGTATAGTTGATGATTACTGAATCAGTTTCGAAAAATGTAATCTATTAATTGTGAATTTATATATCTCTTGGGTATTACCAACCCGTTAAAAAAATTTCACAATTAATATTTTGTACAAAAGAAGTTTATTACAGTCTTTATGAAAATATATGTGTATATTTTCTTTAGATGTAATATAGATTTAATGAGTTAATATTAAATTAAACTCATTTGTTTTATGGTTGGAACTAGAATTGAGTAATCCCTAAAACTTTATAAATTGCATAAGTATTTCTTCAATAATATTGAAATTATGAATCATTACTTTGTTATTTGTTGATTTTCGTGAAATTCTTATGAACTTCGCAAGGTACGAATGATATTATTTGAAAAGGTTCGAGTACATCGATGATGAAAGCGTAAAATCAAACATATATTCGAATAATACACTTGATTTATTATAAATTGGATTTTTTATTGAATTGAGACAGAGATTGTAATTAACGAAGGTTAAGTTGCGGACGAAGGACGTACATCATTGCATATTTGTAATATGAATTAACTGAGTAGTTAAGATTCACACATAATAGCTTAGTACGGGAAGATTTACTATGGTTTAAAAATTTATACATATAAAATATACATATAAATCTTTCGATTGGAAATGAGTTAATACTTTATAACTCGTTGATACAATATATTTGTTGTTGATTCGTAATGATGTCCACAATGATTCTTGAACTGACAGAGTTTGTGATGTTACAGGTGCTGTTGATTCTGACGATACTGACGGCACTGACTGTGTTGATGATGCTATGGTCCTGTTGATGCTGTTGGTAAAACAATTCTAGCTTGTAAATCGTACACCATTTTCGATCAAAGTTTCTACTCTACCATCTCTGTTCACTCATCCGATTTACGGTCAGAATTAAATAATCTCTAAGATTTTGGAGATTACATAACTGCCGCAGAGATATCTCTTCAATGAAGTTTATGAATTAATACTTCATCGTTTGTTGTTGTTGATATTCCTGGATATTTACAGGGCGTATGACGTTGATGTTTGAGATATAGATTGTGATGTTGCGGTGTGGGATGTAGATGTTGTTGTTGGTAGTGGTGATGGTACTGTTGGTGTTGCTGATGGTGGTACTGTTTATGCTGCTGGTGCTGCTGCTGGTGTTTGTAACCTTTGCACCATATTCTCCAAAGCCACTACCCGAGCGCGAAGCTCGTTGACTTCTTCTATTACACCGGGGTGATTGTCGGTTCGGACGAGCGGATAAATAAAATCTAGAATTTGGTGTAGTATGTAATCGTGACGAGATACTCTAGAAATAAGAGAGAAAATGGTGTTTCGGATAGGTTTGCCGGTAAGTGCTTCAGGTTCTTCGCCAAGAGGGCAATGTGGTGGATGGAAGGGATCACCTTCTTCTTGTCTCTAATGATTAAGGAGGCTACAAACCCATCCCCAATTCATCCAGAATAGATGATGACTAATTGGTTGATCCATTCCGGTCTCACTGCTTTCGAAACTTGAGTGGGATTCCATTTCGGAATCCGAGGGACTTAAACTAATGACGAATTCCATTTCGTACGATTGAATAAAGAATTTTTCGATATAAAATGATTTTCCAGCTATCGGGTGGTATTCTAATTATATAGAGCAAAAGGTTTCGTAGATTACGGAGGAATTTACGGAATATGTCAGGCAAAGTTTACAGTAACAGATACGCTAAGATATGAATTAGCAGATACGCTAAGATATGAATTTTGTCTATACACTATTCATGCAATCAATGCAATAAGATGTGTCTAGACTAAGAATGATAAGCAGGTAATTTCCGACAAGAATGATGAGCAAAACTTTTGAAATGCAGGCACGGTCGAAGTCCAGACTCACTAATGCATCCTAACGACTATCAGTTAGACACACTAATGCAGACCTGGTTCGCTAAGACCACCGCTCTGATACCAACTGAAAGGACCCGTTCATATACATTATAAACGATTCACAATAGTTGATTACATCGCGATGTATTTGACCTCTATATGATACATTTTACAAACATTGCATTCGTTTTTAAAAGACAAACTTTCTTTACAACGAAAGTTGACGGCATGCACACCATTTCATAATACATCCAACTATAATTTGGCTTAATAATAATCTTGATGAACTCAATAACTCGAATGCAACGTCTTTCAAAATATGCCATGAATGACTCCAAGTAATATCCTTAAAATGAGCTAATGCACAGCGGAAGATTTCTTTAATACCTAAGAATAATCATGCTTTAAAGTGTCAACCAAAAGGTTGGTGAGTTTATAGGTTTATCATAACAATCATTTCAATATATTAATAGACCACAAGATTTCCGTTTATAAATATATGTACACTCGCAAGTGTATAAAAGTATTCTATAAGTTGTAGGCACCCGGTAACAAGCCTTAACGTTCAAGTTTTACCCTCTGAAGTACACCAGATCAGGTGTGTTTAAAATAACCTCGAAGTACTAAAGCATCCCATAGTCAGGATGGGGTTTGTCAGGCCCAATAGATCTATCTTTAGGATTCGCGCCTACCGTACATAGACAAGTAGTTTAATGTTACCAAGCTAAGGGTATATTTCTGGTTTAAACCCACGTAGAATTAGTTTTAGTACTTGTGCCTATTTCGTAAAACATTTATAAAACAGCGCATGTATTCTCAGCCCAAAAATATATATATAAAAAGGAGCAAATGAAACTCACAATACTGTATTTCATAGTAAAAATACATATAACGTCATTTAACAAGTGCAAGGTTGGCCTCGGATTCACGAACGTATCAATATTGAGATTCAATATTGCAGGAAAGTACGTAGACGCAACGGAGATGATAAACACTAGATTGACCTCACGAGCATACCCATGAACCATACCCATCACCTCCATAGCTATAACCCATAATTTCCTTAGCTTCGACTCATTCAAAAAAAACTATTTTGAAATCACTTGGACAGCACTCCGTCGTAATATTTTATGTATACTAATAATATCTTGAAATAATACAGAGCAAATATATATATATTTATATATATAAATCGATTGAGAGAGTTTAGAGAAATATATTTTCAAGTTTCTATGAAATAATGAAACCTACTGAATTCTATTTATAATAGATTTTTCAATTATTAAAGTGAATTATTAAAGTATGAATTATTAAAGTGAATTATTAAAGTATGAATTATTAAAGTGAATTATTAAAGTATGAATTATTAAAGCTAATGATTAAAGTATGAATTATTAAAGTTAAAGTAAAGTAAAAGTAAAGTAAAGGTAAAGTTAAAGTATAGTAAAAGTATAAAAAACTATGTATATATAATACGCGTATAAATATATAGAATATTAATTTAAATCGTTATATATATTTAATGAAATAAAATATAAATATCGTTATATTTATTATACTGGTTAAGTAATGAGTTGTCAAAAGTGATTCTAGATATTTATAAAAGTTATATACGTTTTAATAATAAAGTTTTTTTTTTAAACTAAAAACGTTTTTGTACGTTTGAAAATAGATTAATAGAATATTATGGAAACCAATTCTCTACTAGCTTTTGTCTAACTTTCGTAAATGACACTTTTTATTTTTATTTATAAATAGCTTTACAAATTATTCCGAATATCGTTAAGTGGAATAGATTTTCTCAAATCATAGTAGACCTCTCAACAGAGACTTGTAATCATAATTCAATGTTTCTGATAATTCAATCATTTAATATATTTTTTTTTAATTTTGTCGATAATCATATTGAAACAAATACGTTCATATAAAGCATTATAAGTTTAAATACTTTGTTGACATTTACAATTTATAAAATATACACATATACATACATATTCATATATGTTCATTTAATGGTTCGTGAATCATTGGAATTTGGTCGAGGTTTAAATGAATGTATAAACATAGTTTAAAATCCTTGAGATTTAACTTAACAAACATTGTTTATCGTGTCAGAATAATATAAAGATAAAGTTCAAATTTAGTCGGAAATTTTCGGGTCGTCACAATTGGTTCAGGAATTTCAACATAGTCGTCTTTTGACTGTGGTTTCTGAAGTACCGGAATGAAATTTGTTTCTTCATTCAGTCTTCTCCTTAACAGAGGTAGAGGAATGCCGTGACCTAGTGGTGCTATTCGAATAGTCTTGCTGAGAAAGTTACTTTTGGAGAGGGGAGATTGATTTTGACCAGGATCTGTGGCTGAGTGGATGTAGAGATTTTCTTCAGGAGGTGTAGAGAACAGATCCTTAGAAATTTGATCTTGAATACATATAGCCATGGTATCCTCCAGATATTCGTTGACTAGTTCTTGAAAAGAATCAGCGAGGTTGATATCTTCTTCGCGAGGGTGGCTCATGAGTCGGTTGACATTAAATGTGACTTCTTCACTACTAACTCATATAATTCAATGATTTCTCGTGTACATAAATTACGGCCTTGGGAGTATTCAAGAATGGTCTGCCAAGTATGAGTGGGACCTTCGTGTCTTCCTTAATATCCATAATGACGAAATCGACGGGGAATGCGAACTTATCCACTCTGACTAGGACATCTTCAACTATATCTTGAGGAATCTTAACTGATCTGTCTGTGAGTTGGATAGTCATTCTGGTAGGTCTTAAGTCTTTTAATCCTAGCTTTTTGAATAATGAATAGGGCATTAGGTTTATACTGGCTCCTAAATCTGCTAACGCATTGCTAATTTGGACATCTTGCGGGTAGCAAGGTACCGTAAATCTTCATGTATCTCCTAACTTAGGGGGAATACCATGTTGTAACACTAATGAACATTCTTCACTTAAGGGAAAGCTAACTATCTCTCTTAATCTCTCTTTGTTTGAATGCAGTTCTTTGAAAAATTTAGCGCAGTTTGGCATTTCTACTAAAGCATCTACTAGTCGTACATTCATATGTAAATTCTTAATAATATCCCAATACTTAGCGAATTGCGCTTCTTTTTTTTCCTTCTAAGCCTACCTGGGAAAGGTATGCGAGCGCGTGGAATGATTTTCGGGGCCTTAGGAGATATAGGTTCCGGTGGATTGACAACTGGGTCAATTGGCACAGGTTCCTTATCGGAAAAATCTTGTATGGGTATATTAACAATTGTTTCCTTCCCACCTCTAATGACTACTAGGGCATCAAACTCACTATACTCTAATTCAAATTTAGTGGTTAACCATTTATGCGTAAGCTGAAAATTGATTATTAATTCTTCAAAAGTCTTTATCAAAGTATCAAACTTGTTTTGACATTCTACGACTTGAAGGTTTATTGTGTATTGCTTTTTCATAAATTCAACTAAAGTTTCCTTAGAAGGGATAGTAGGTTGGTGTAGTGGGAGAAGTATATTAAAGTTCGAGCTATTTTGCTATTTATATGCCCATCTAGGGTAAGGATACCTTAGATTGGTTCTAGTAGCATCGGTACTTTTAGGAATTGGTAAACTTTGAAGAGTGAGGGTGAGATCTTGTAACATGGTTTCCAGCATTTGTACCGTATGAGTGAAGACGTCATCTTTCTCAGCAACTTCAATTTTCCAATCTTCCTGTTGTGCAGCTATTGTGTCCAAAAGATTCCATGCTTCGTCTCCTGTTCGTGACATGAAATTGCCTTGCGAGGCCATGTCTAGAAGAGACTTATCATCCTTGGTCAAACCATTGTAAAGCGTGCAGACTATGTCTGCTCGACTTAACGAATGATTCAAACATATTTTAAGCATCACTTTTACTCTATTCCATGCTAGACACAATGACTCGTTTTCTTTTTGAGAAAAGTTTGTGATGTCATTTCTTAAACAGGTTTGCAGGGAAGGTGGATAAAATTTATTTAAGAACTTAGTGGCTAGTTCTTCCCATGAATGTATTGAATTCGAGTTAAGCTCATCAAACCATGTTAAAGCACATGTTGACAGAGAATATTGAAAAAGATGAAGTTTCAAAAGGTTTTTCTCGTTTTCTTCCTTCTTAAAAGAGTCAACCAGACTGATAAATTTGTTTAAGTGAAAGTTTGGATCGTCAGTCGGTAATCCTTAAAATTTATAGATCATACTGACCAGCTTGATCATAGGTGAACTGATTTCAGGAGTTCCTTCGGTTCCTAAGGTGATTGGTCCTTCTCTTTCTTCTAAGCATGACTTTTACATAGAAGCAAGGGTGTTTTGTTGTTCCATATTTAGATTTTCTATTTAAAAATACTTTAAAAATAACTTTTAGAAAATATTAATTGACTAAAAGGATCGGTAATTTAATAAAAACAATTAATCGTGAAATTCGGTCGCTAACCTTATCGGATATTCCAATTGTTAGGATTTCTCACAGATTACTTGGTATCTAGGTGGCCAGGCCGACTACGGAGAGGCAGGATCCTTTTGGTTGCAATATAATTAGAGACTGTTCGGAAAATCTAACAACCAAGTCCGTATATAATTGTCTTTCTAAGACACCACCAAACAATACTTTTTTCTGTTTAAAATCTTTCACAATCAAAATATTCGATTCCCCGACAGCGGCGCCAGAAAAACTCCCTCCTATGATATGACCACAATGGACAGTTTTACTTATGCAGTGTCATTAGGCCACAAGACGTCAGAATCAGATGATCAGAGTGGCAATCAGGGGTTTATTTTATTTATATTGTGCGAGGCCTAAATTTACTTTTAACTTTCTAATGTAGAAGGTGTAAGTTAACCTAGGGTCGTGTTTTTTGAATGGTTTAACGAATTGAAGATCAAGTGGATAATTGTCTTTTATTTAAATTACCTGAGTAAAGATAGTAGTTAGTTTAAGCTAAAGATCCTAAATGCGGAAAAGTAAATAAAGTGGAAGGATATTCGGAGTATGCAGATCAAGGAAATGTTGACCAAGATATTAGTTTGGGCTAGGGAAAGGTAATTGTGTTGATGTTAAAGCTATGATTGGAATGATGTAGATTCAGTTGGATGAGCCAATTACACAAACCTACTTATCTCCAGACTCTCAGAGTTCTCTTTGAGTAGCGAAAAGTATGTCACTTGGTTGTGTAATTAAAAGATAACTATACCTCGGAGGTTATCCTTAGTAAAGCACTAGGTTTATTAGTGAGTTGAGTTCTAATCCTAACCCTCGTTATCAGTTTAGTTAACTGAATAATGACGTGCCGTGTTGATTGAACACTGATCACAAACGGAAGGAGTTCGTCGGGTTAAATTGACAAAACCTTAAATGAAAACTAACAACCATTTCATCATACTACTGAGATCAAACCAAATCAAACATTATACAACATTATAGTTGATATACTGAAAGTAAAGCAGATAAAAACCTAATAGATACCTAAACAGTTGATATGACTTAATCTTAGGGCAACAATCAAAAAAGAACATGCAGTAGGTTTGGATCATATAGTCAAGGCACTAGCTAGATCTTAGCAGCTCCTAAGAGGTCTCCTTGGAACAGTCAATAGGCATACTAGGTCATTCATGTCTCAATTCCTAAGTTCCGTGTCCTAAAATAGCATTAAATGCCTCTCGGGAACTCCGGCCATACCGAGTTCATAAAATCTTCAGATACAGTATAACCAAGGGTCATAATCCTATGACGTAGCTAAGTTCATATAGGTGGACAAGTCCTGATCACAACCTAGGTTGGTCAATCCGTAAGCTGCCAGCATACAAATCTATCAGACTCACAAATTCAGTATAATAACAGTAGCCGTACTAATTTAATATAACTACGCTAACTCAAACTTCTATCATGGCAACATACAGATTAATTAAGCTATCATGGTAATATCGGAATGCATTATTAAACATAAAAGGTAAGAATACATGTTTAATTGTAAACAGAAAAGCAGTAATCTTTTTGGGCGATTTTCTTGAAGGTAGTCTACTTCTTTTATTATTATTATTATTATTATTATTACAATTATTATTATTATTATTATTATTATTATTTTTTTTTTTTATTGTTAATACTAATTATTATTATTATTATTGTTGTTGCTATGATAAGTGTTATTATTATTAACATTATTATTATGATTATTATTATTATTATCATTTTTATTATTATTATTATTATTATTATTATTATTATTATTATTATTATTATTATTATTATTATTATTATTATTATTATTATTATTATTATTATTATTAGTATTGTTATTATGATTATAATTATTATTGATATTATTACAATTATCATTATTGTTATTATTATTATTATCATTATTATTATAAGTACTATAATTATAATTAAAAACTTATTAGTATTATCATTACTAATACTATTACTAGTATCATTATGACTGTTATTATTGTTAGTATTATAATTATTATCATTATTAGCAGTAGTAAGAAAAGTGTTATTTTTTAGAATTATTATTATTATCATTAATATGAGTATTAGAAACATTTAGGGATTATTATTATTATTAATAAAAGTATTATTATTAAGAATACCATTAGTACTAAGATTGATATAATTATTATTATTACGTATTAGGTATTAATATCAAAAATTATTATTTTCACTACCATTATTATTAAAGTATTCATTTTATCAAAAACTACTTATATTATCATTATGAGATTTATAATTAAAAAACTATCATTAATATTATTATTAATGAAATTACTAACTTTAATATTTTTATTAGTAACATTAAGTATTATCATTTTTACCATTACAAATAACATTTTGGTATTATTATAATTATTAATTTTAATAAACAAATGTTATATATATATATATATATATATATATATATATATATATATATATATAACATAACAAGATTTAATATTTTTGAATATAAGTTATTAATATAAATAATTATATCATTAATAATAATATATAGATTTATTCGATTAACAAGGATATGTATTAATACATATATGAATGATATAGGTTCGTGAATCCGAGGCAACCCTGCACTTGTTCAATAACATCATATGTATTTTTACTACAAAATACGATATTGTGAGTTTCATTTGCTCCCCTTTTAAATGCTTTTGCAATATATATTTTGGGGCTGAGAATACATGCACTGCTTTTATAAATGTTTGACGAAATAGACACAAGTACTTGAAACTACATTGTATGGTTGGATTATTATATCGAATATCGCCCCTTCAAGTCTGGTAACCTAAGAATTAGGGAAATGGCCCCTAATTGACGCGAATCCTAAAGATAGATCTATGGGCCTAACAAACCCCATTCTGGAATTTGGAATGCTTTAGTACTTCGATTTAAATGGTGATTGCTATTCCCAATATTTATGGCATACTTACGAGTATGCGGGGATATTCTATATGCATTATGTTAATGTCAGTTACCAGGTGTTCATCACACGAATGGATTTTTATACACTTGCGAGTGTAATGTTATTTATGAAAAATGAAATCTTGTGGTCTATTAAAATGATGGAAATGAATGTTTATGATAAATAATGAACTCACCAACCTTTTGGTTGACACTTGAAAGCGTGTTTATTCTCAGGTACGAAAGAAATCTTCCGCTGTGCATTTGCTCATTTTAGAGATATTACTTGGAGTCATTCATGATATATTTCAAAAGACGTTGCATTCGAGTCGTTGAGTTCATCAAGATTATTATTAAGTTAATTATAGTTGGATATATAATGAAATTGTATGCATGCTGTCAACTTTCGATGTGATGGAAGTTTATCTTTTTAAAAACGAATACAATGTTTGTAAAATGTATCATATAGAGGTCAAGTACCTCGCGATGTAACCAAATGTAATGTATTCGTTCAGATGGATTAGGACGGGTCATTAAAGTTGGTATCAGAGCGGTGGTCTTAGCGAACCAGGTCTTGCATTAGTGTGTCTAACTGATAGTTGTTTAGATGCATTAGTGAGTCTGGACTTCGACCGTGTCTGAATAGTGTATAGGCAAAAATTCATATCTTAGCGTATCTGTTACTGTAGACTTTATCTGACACGTTTCCTTAATTCCCTCAGTAATTTACGAGATCTTCTGTACTATGTATAGGTATTCTATGTAATTAGAATATCATCCAATATCCGAAAATCATTTCATACCGAAAAACCCTTTACTAAATCGTACGAAATGGAACTCGCCACTAGTTCAAGTCTCTCAGATTCCGACATGGATGTTCACCTAAGCTCCGAAAGCAGCGTCACTAGAATGAATCAACCAATCAGTCATCCCCAGTTCATCTGATGGGTTCGTAGTCTACTAGATCATTGGAGACAAGAAGAAGGTGATCCCTTCCATCCACTAATTTTCCCTCTTGGCGAAGAACCTGAAGCACTTACTGGCGAACCTATCCGTAATACCATTTTCTCTCTCATTTCCGGAGTATCTCGCCACGACTATATCACAAGTCAGATTCTAAACCTTATTCATTCGCTCGTTTCTACCGACAATCATCCCAGAGTAATAAAGTTAACGAGCTTCGCGCCTGAGTTGTAGCCTTGGAAAATATGGTACAAAACGTACCAGCTTCAGCAACATCAACGGCATCAACAGTACCATCAGCAACAACACAAACCACAACAACACACGCCTCAACATCACAATCTATACCTCGAGCATAATCATCGTTCTACATGACGTTCTACATCATTTATCTTCGTACGACATGACGATTATGTAATCTCTAATGTTCTAGAGATTATGTATTCTTATTCTAACAATAAATCAAATGAGATTAATATCATATTAACTCATTAAATCCATGATTACATCTGAAGAAAATATATATGTATATATGTTTTCATAAAGATTGTAATTAAAAATTCTTTTGTACAAACTGTTAATGATGAAGATATTTTAACGGGTAGGTAATACCCGAGAAATATTTAAATTTCACATTAATAAGTTACACTGTACATTCTTCAAATATGATTCAACAGTCAATTACTATCCTACTTACATCCACAGATATACGAATCCATTCACAGCAGAATAACCATTTCCATTCAATTTCATATTTAGATTTTGACCTATCAGAATCCAACAAGTGGCATAATGAAGAAAACATTGGATAAAATAAAATTTGTTAGAAACAAACAAATTAACTATGAAAAATTTTGTTAAGAATCCACGCTAACTATTCCTAACTAACTGTTCCTAGCTAACTGATTACATTTTATTTATCGCAATTTAATTATCACAATTTATATTCTCGTAATTTTATTTATCGTCATTTAATTTCTGTTATTTATTTTACGCACTTTAAATATCGGGACACGTATACAAGGTTTTGACATATCATATCGATGCATCTATATATATTATTTGGAATAACCATAGACACTCTATATGCAGTAATGTTTGAGTTAGCTATACAGGGTTGAGGTTGATTCTATAATAATATATATACTTTGAGTTGTGATCGATTCTGAGACATGTATACAATGGGTCACGAATACGTATTAATTAATTCGAATATTATATATATTAAACTATGTATGAATTGTTGAACTACTAATTGTGGACTACTAGCTGTGGACTAATGACATTGAACAATTAAAATGAATTAAAATATTGATTATAACATATGAAACTAAACAATTCTTCAAGTTTGCCACTTGATTTCATCTTAAACCTCATTCGTATCTTGACGATTACAATCTACGTTCAAACCTTTCATGATTCTTGAAAACACCTCAATCGAGAGGATGAACCAACCGCACTTCATCTACGGAAGAAAAGATCGATGCATATAGTTATGCACCTGAAAACACTCGGAACCTGAGTAAACGTTTAACACGTATCTGTGCTAGCTCCTTTGGCGTTGTTATTACTGAAAATAACTTTCCAATCCCTTTTCAAGGTAGCAAATTTTGTCACAGCTCCAGCAAGTCAACTTCGACTTTTCAATTGTACTAGTCTTATTATAACCTTGATGTATACGATTGCCCTTTTGTCATTGTTACCGGGGAACCGTTTATATCGCACCGCATTATTAGTAAACTTACCAACAACTTTATTGATCTTGACTTTCCAAAAAACCATTATTTTTATCGAAACCCCATCATATACTCATCCGCATCTGTTAACGAGAATTGCCATACCAATTACTGAGAATTAGCAAATAGTATTTTGAATCCCGAAGCTTTTTTTTACGTCAATAGTTATATGTATACATATAATATCTATCTCCTAGAATTACGATCTTCAATTCTGAAATTTTGAAAAGCACCCAGCCTACGAATCAATACATTGAACTTTGAAAAAGCTGAATGAAGCAGCAGAAACTATAGACAACCAAAACAGTCAAAAGTTTGATAATAAAGAATAGTGTACTGGCAAAGCTCAGAAAAAG
The DNA here is from genome assembly GCF_046630445.1 of Rutidosis leptorrhynchoides. Taxonomy (NCBI): domain Eukaryota; kingdom Viridiplantae; phylum Streptophyta; class Magnoliopsida; order Asterales; family Asteraceae; genus Rutidosis; species Rutidosis leptorrhynchoides. The sequence continues at coordinate 223,315,280 of NC_092341.1, forward strand.
TTTGAAACTGAAAAACGAATTGAGCAAACTATGAAGGAGTCTTTGAACAAATCACAAAGACTGAACCTGCCTTCAAATAATCCAAATGATTCAGTATATGTTGAAGTCATTAACGAATACCTTGCTCCTGACTCTACACTTTTACGAACAAATCTTCCTCATCATCCATTGATATTAGAAAATTTAAGATATCATCGTATCTTTCATTATAAATATCCTCGATAATTCTGAAGATATTTTCATAACTATTCTTATCGAAATCATTTACCTCTTCGCACTATCTGTATTACATCATAAAAGAAACTATTTTAGTTTCTAAATTCTGAAACCTTCAAGTTTAAAATATGAATGTTTTTTGAAGTAGTGTTGGGAACTGAAGCATGAGTTAGTATAATATAATGACACTTGATCAACGTGATTATATTACAGTAAGTCATGCCGAGTTTCTAATGGAACATGATGATTCACAGATTATAACGTCATCATGTGCCATGTTACACGACTCTTACATTCTATCTAATCTCTAAACATATCAAGAATATATCTTCCTGATAGTTCTATCTTTTCTCTTGAATTCTGGTAATTTAACCAATCAAGATCGTGCTACTACAATCTCTCTCTTAGAACGTTAGTCATGTTAATTCGAAACTTCATACCTACGAATTCTGGACCATTACTTGCGAAAAGGAAACAAAAGCATGAATCTCCGAAATAGAAAGGGGGTATAAATCACAGCAAATAAGAGAGAGCATTAACTGTGAATGACAATGATTATAGAAGACGGAAGTAGGGACTCCGAAATATAAGGGAGTATATAAAGCCCGATAACAACACATAAATTACAAACCGTGGATATCAATGTTTATCGCAACATAAAGACACAGGAGAATTAAAAATACTATAACCCCAAGGGCGAAGTAGAAGTAAACAGATTCCTCCAGTGGAAGTTAGAAAAGGAGAATGATTGTTGCGATAGTCAGGATAAGGACAAGGATCAGAACTGGATTAAGCATTTTCACAATCTTTTGAATTTGGGAATTGAGTATAGAAGTGGTGAAAACTAATGGAATGGAAAAGGTGAACTTATAATGGAAATATCAGACGTAGTAATCGGGACAGATCATCGCATTTAATTAAAGAGATCCTAATTTCCTTAAAATCTCGAAGAATCAGATCTTTTAAATTTCGAAGATCTTCTTTAAATCCCTTGAATTCCAAAAATCAACCCTATCTACGTCAAAGGATATGACAAAACTTTACCTTTCTCATTTCATTCTTTTGTGATAGCTTCACTTGTACTCTTCACAAAAATCAAATTTGTTTTATCCATATTATTCATTGATGATAAAACTCTAATTTTCAGCTTGTATGCGTCATGAAAACATACTTATGGTCAGCCATGACGATTCCACTCAAATTTCGGGATGAAATTTCTTTAACAGGTAGGTACTGTGACGACCCGGAAATTTCTGACCAAATTTAAACTTAATCTTGTTATGATTTCGACACGATAAGCAAAGTGTGTAAAGTTGAGTCTCAAAAATTTTGAAACTATGTTCGTACAACCAATTACCCTCTGACTATTCCCGACGATTCACGAATCTTTAATTGTAAACAGAAAAGCAGTAATCTTTTTGGGCGATTTTCTTGAAGGTAGTCTACTTCTTTTATTATTATTATTATTTTTTATTGTTAATACTAATTATTATTATTATTATTATTATTATTATTATTATTGTTGCTATGATAAGTGTTATTATTATTAACATTATTATGATGATGATGATGATTATTATTATTATTATTATTATTATTATTATTATTATTATTATTATTATTATTATTATTATTATTATTATTATTATTATTATTATTATTATTAGTACTGTTATTATGATTATAATTATTATTGGTATTATTACAATTATCATTATTGTTATTATTATTATTATCATTATTATTATAAGTACTATAATTATAATTAAAAACTTATTAGTATTATCATTACTAATACTATTACTAGTATCATTATGACTATTATTATTATTAGTATTATAATTATTATCATTATTAGCAGTAGTAAGAAACGTGTTATTATTTTTTTAGAATTTTTATTATTATCATTAATATGAGTATTAGAAACATTTAGGAATTATTATTATTATTAATAAAAGTATTATTATTAAGATTACCATTAGTACTAAGATTGATATAATTCTTATTATTACGTATTAGATATTAATATCAAAAATTATTATTTTCACTACCATTATTATTAAAGTATTCATTTTATCAAAAACTACTGATATTATCATTATGAGATTTATAATTAAAAACTATCATTAATATTATTATTAATGAAATTACTAACTTTAATATTTTTATTAGTAACATTAAGTATTATCATTTTTACCATTACAAATAACATTTTGGTATTATTATAATTATTAATTTTAACAAACAAATGTTATATATATATATATATACATACATATATATATATATATATATATATATATATATATATATATATATATATATATATATATATATATATATATATATATATATATATATATATAACTATATAACATAACAAGATTTAATATTTTTGAATATAAGTTATTAATATAAATAATTATATCATTAATAATAATATATAGATTTATTCGATTACAAGTATATGTATTAATACATATATGAATGATATAGGTTCGTGAATCTGAGGCCAACCCTGCACTTGTTCAATAACATCATATGTATTTTTACTACAAAATACAGTATTGTGAGTTTCATTTACTCCCTTTTTAAATGCTTTTGCAATATATATTTTTGGGCTGAGAATACATGCACTGCTTTTATAAATGTTTGACGAAATAGACACAAGTATCTGAAACTACATTGTATTATTGGATTATTATACCGAATATCGCCCCTTCAAGTCTGGTAACCTAAGAATTAGGGAAATGGCCCCTAATTAACGCGAATCCTAAAGATAGATCTATGGGCCTAACAAACCCCATTCTGGAATTTGGAATGCTTTAGTACTTCGATTTAAATGGTGATTGCGATTGCCAATATTTATGGCATACTTGCGAGTATGCGGGGATATTCTATATGCATTATGTTAATGTCGGTTACCAGGTGTTCATCATACGAATAGATTTTTATACACTTGTTGAAGGTATTTCGTATGCCCAAGAGACATATTGAAATGTCCCGTTCTTATTGATTAAAAACGTTCCATATTAATTGATTTCGTTGCGAGGTTTTGACCTCTATATGAGACGTTTTTCAAAGACTGCATTCATTTTTTAAACAAACCATAACCTTTATTTCATAAATAAAGGTTTAAAAAGCTTTACGTAGATTATCAAATAATGATAATCTAAAATATCCTGTTTACACACGACCATTACATAATGGTTTACAATACAAATATGTTACATCGAAATCAGTTTCTTGAATGCAGTTTTTACACAATATCATACAAACATGGACTCCAAATCTCGTCCTTATTTAAGTATGCGACAGCGGAAGCTCTTAATAATCACCTGAGAATAAACATGCTTAAAACGTCAACAAAAATGTTGGTGAGTTATAGGTTTAACCTATATATATCAAATCATAATAATAGACCACAAGATTTCATATTTCAATACACATCCCATACATAGAGATAAAAATCATTCATATGGTGAACACCTGGTAACCGACATTAACAAGATGCATATATAAGAATATCCCCATCATTCCGGGACACCCTTCGGATATGATATAAATTTCGAAGTACTAAAGCATCCGGTACTTTGGATGGGGCTTGTTGGGCCCGATAGATCTATCTTTAGAGTTCGCGTCAATTAGGGTGTCTGTTCCCTAATTCTTAGATTACCAGACTTAATAAAAAGGGGCATATTCGATTTCGATAATTTAACCATAGAATGTAGTTTCACATACTTGTGTCTATTTTGTAAATCATTTATAAAACCTGCATGTATTCTCATCCCAAAAATATTAGATTTTAAAAGTGGGACTATAACTCACTTTCACAGATTTTTACTTCGTCGGGAAGTAAGACTTGGCCACTGGTTGATTCACGAACCTATAACAATATATACATATATATCAAAGTATGGTCAAAATATATTTACAACACTTTTAATATATTTTGATGTTTTAAGTTTATTAAGTCAGCTGTCCTCGTTAGTAACCTACAACTAGTTGTCCACAGTTAGATGTACAGAAATAAATCGATAAATATTATCTTGAATCAATCCACGACCCAGTGTATACGTATCTCAGTATTGATCACAACTCAAACTATATATATTTTGGAATCAACCTCAACCCTGTATAGCTAACTCCAACATTCACATATAGAGTGTCTATGGTTGTTCCGAAATATATATAGATGTGTCGACATGATAGGTCGAAACATTGTATACGTGTCTATGGTATCTCAAGATTACATAATATACAATACAAGTTGATTAAGTTATGGTTGGAATAGATTTGTTAACAATTTTCACGTAGCTAAAATGAGAAAAATTATCCAATCTTGTTTTACCCATAACTTCTTCATTTTAAATCCGTTTTGAGTGAATCAAATTGCTATGGTTTCATATTGAACTCTATTTTATGAATCTAAACATAAAAAGTATAGGTTTATCGTCGGAAAAATAAGTTACAAGTCGTTTTTGTAAAGGTAGTCATTTTAGTCGAAAGAACGACGTCTAGATGACCATTTTAGAAAACATACTTCCACTTTGAGTTTAACCATAATTTTTGGATATAGTTTCATGTTCATAATAAAAATCATTTTCCCAGAATAACAACTTTTAAATCAAAGTTTATCATAGTTTTTAATTAACTAACCTAAAACAGCCCGCGGTGTTACTACGACGGCGTAAATCCGGTTTTACGGTGTTTTTCGTGTTTCCAGGTTTTAAATCATTAAGTTAGAATATAATATAGATATAGAACATGTGTTTAGTTGATTTTAAAAGTCAAGTTAGAAGGATTAACTTTTATTTGCGAACAAGTTTAGAATTAACTAAACTGTGTTCTAGTGATTACAAGTTTAAACCTTCGAATAAGATAGCTTTATATGTATGAATCGAATGATGTTATGAACATCATTACTACCTCAAGTTCCTTGGATAAACCTATTGGAAATGAGAAAAATGGATCTAGCTTCAAAGGATCCTTGGATGGCTTGAAAGTTCTTGAAGTAGAATCATGACACGAAAACAATTTCAAGTAAGATTTCCACTCGAAATAAGATTGTTATAGTTATAGAAATTGAATTAAAGTTTGAATATGATTATTACATTGTATTAGAAATATAATCTACTGTAAGTAACAAATGTTTCTTGATCTTGGATGATTACTTGGAATGGATTTAGAAAACTTGGAAGTAAACTTGCAATCTTGGAAGTATTCTTGATTTTATGAAACTAGAACTTTTGGAATTTATGAAGAACACTTAGAACTTGAAGATAGAACTTGAGAGAGATCAATTAGATGAATAAAATTGAAGAATGAAAGTGTTTATAGGTGTTTTTGGTCGTTGGTGTATGGATTTGATATAAAGGATATGTAATTTTGTTTTCATGTAAATAAGTCATGAATGATTACTCATATTTTTGTAATTTTATGAGATATTTCATGCTAGTTGCCAAATGATGGTTCCTACATGTGTTAGGTAACTCACATGGGCTGCTAAGAGCTAATAATTGGAGTGTATATACCAATAGTACATACATCTAAAAGCTGTGTATTGTACGAGTACGAATACGGGTGCATACGAGTAGAATTGTTGATGAAACTGAACGAGGATGTAATTGTAAGCATTTTTGTTAAGTAGAAATATTTTGATAAGTGTCTTGAAGTCTTTCAAAAGTGTATGAATACATATTAAAACACTACATGTATATACATTTTAACTGAGTCGTTAAGTCATCGTTAGTCGTTACATGTAAATGTTGTTTTGAAACCTTTAGGTTAACGATCTTGTTAAATGTTGTTAACCCATTGTTTATTATAACAAATGAGATGTTAAATTGTTATATTATCATGATATTATGATATATAATATATCTTAGTATGATATATATATAGTTAAATGCCGTTACAACGATAATCATTACATATATGTCTCGTTTCGAAATCATTAAGTTAGTAGTCTTATTTTTACATATGTATTTCATTGTTATTACACTTCATAATATATTTACTTATAATTTAACATAATTAACCAAGTGTATCAATATCTTAATAGGATTCATATGTACCTAGTAAGACGTTGTTATAACGATAATCGTTATATATATCGTTTTCGAGTTTCTTAAATTAATAGTCTCATTTTTATGTATATAACTCATTGTTAAAATACCTAATGAGATACATACTTATAATAAAATCATGTTAACTATATATATAACCATATATATGTCATCGTATAGTTTTTACAAGTTTTAACGTTCGTGAATCACCGGTCAACTTGGGTGGTCAATTGTCTATATGAAACCTATTTCAATTAATCAAGTCTTAACAAGTTTGATTGCTTAACATGTTGGAAACACTTAATCATGTAAATAACAATTTCATTTAATATATATATATATATAAACATGGAAAAGTTCGGGTCACTACAATACCTACCCGTTAAATAAATTTCGTCCCGAAATTTTAAGCAGTTGGAGGTGTTGACGTATCTTCTGGAAATAAATGCGGGTATTTCTTCTTCATCTGATCTTCACGCTCCCAGGTGAACTCGGGTCCTCTACGAGCATTCCATCGAACCTTAACAATCGGTATCTTGTTTTGTTTAAGTCTCTTAACCTCACGATCCATTATTTCGACGGGTTCTTCAATGAATTGAAGTTTTTCATTGATTTGGATTTCGTCCAACGGAATAGTGAGATCTTCTTTAGCAAAACATTTCTTCAAATTTGAGACGTGGAAAGTGTTATGTACAGTCGCGAGTTATTGAGGTAGCTCCAGTCGGTAAGCTACTGGTCCGACACGATCTATAATCTTGAATGGTCCAATGTACCTTGGATTTATTTTCCCCCGTTTACCAAATCAAACAACGCCTTTCCAAGGTGAAACCTTAAGCATGACCATTTCTCCAATTTCAAATTCTATATCTTTTCTTTTACTGTCCGCGTAGCTCTTTTGTCGACTCTGGGCGGTTTTCAATCTTTGTTGAATTTGGATGATTTTCTCGGTAGTTTCTAGTATTATCTCCGGACCCGTAATCTGTCTATCCCCCACTTCACTCCAACAAATCGGAGACCTGCACTTTCTACCATAAAGTGCTTCAAACGGCACCATCTCAATGCTTGAATGGTAGCTGTTGTTGTAGGAAAATTCTGCTAACGGTAGATGTCGATCCCAACTGTTTCCGAAATCAATAACACATGCTCGTAGCATGTCTTCAAGCGTTTGTATCGTCCTTTTGCTCTGTCCATCAGTTTGTGGATGATAGGCAGTACTCATGTCTAGACGAGTTCCTAATGCTTGCTGTAATGTCTGCCAGAATCTTGAAATAAATCTGCCATCCCGATCAGAGATAATAGAGATTGGTATTCCATGTCTGGAGACAACTTCCTTCAAATACAGTCGTGCTAACTTCTCCATCTTGTCATCTTCTCTTATTGGCAGGAAGTGTGCTGATTTGGTGAGACGATCAACTATTACCCAAATAGTATCAAAACCACTTGCAGTCCTTGGCAATTTTGTGATGAAATCTATGGTAATATTTTCCCATTTCAATTCCGGGATTTCGGGTTGTTGAAGTAGACCTGATGGTTTTTGATGCTCAGATTTGACCTTAGAACACGTCAAACATTCTCCTACGTATTTAGCAACATCGGCTTTCATACCCGGCCACCAAAAATGTTTCTTGAGATCCTTGCACATCTTCCCCGTTCCAGGATGTATTGAGTATCTGGTTTTATGAGCTTCTCTAAGTACCATTTCTCTCATATCTCCAAATTTTGTTACCCAAATCCTTTCAGCCCTATACCGGGTTCCGTCTTCCCGAATATTAAGATGCTTCTCCGATCCTTTGGGTATTTCATCCTTTAAATTTCCCTCTTTTAAAACTCCTTGTTGCGCCTCCTTTATTTGAGTAGTAAGGTTAGTGTGAATCATTATAATCATAGATTTTACTCGAATGGGTTCTCTGTCCTTCCTGCTCAAGGCTTCGGCTACCACATTTGCCTTCCCCGGGTGGTAACAAATCTCAAAGTCGTAATCATTCAACAATTCAATCCACCTACACTGCCTCATATTCAATTGTTTCTGATTAAATATGTGTTGAAGACTTTTATGGTCGGTATATATAATACTTTTGACCCCATATAAGTAGTGCCTTCAAGTCTTTAATGCAAAAACAACCGCGCCTAATTCCAAATCATGCGTCGTATAATTTTGTTCGTGAATCTTCAATTGTCTAGACGCATAAGCAATCATCTTCGTTCGTTGCATTAATACACAACCGAGACCTTGCTTTGATGCGTCACAATAAATCACAAAATCATCATTCCCTTCAGGTAATGAAAATATAGGTTCCGTAGTTAGCTTTTTCTTCAATAATTGAAACGCCTTCTCTTGTTCATCCTTCCATTCAAATTTCTTCCCTTTATGCGTTAATGCAGTCAAGGGTTTTGCTATTTTGGAGAAATCTTGGATGAATCTTCTGTAGTAACCAGCCAATCCTAAAAATTGACGTATATGCTTCGGAGTTTTTGGGGTTTCCCACTTTTCAACGGTTTTGATCTTTGCCGGGTCCACCTGGATACCTTCTTTGTTCACTATGTGACCGAGGAATTGAACTTCTTCCAACCAAAATGCACACTTTGAAAACTTAGCGTACAGTTTTTCTTTCCTCAATACTTCTAGCACTTTTCTCAAATGTTCTTCATGCTCTTGATCATTCTTTGAGTAAATAAGTATGTCATCGATGAAAACAATGACAAACTTGTCAAGATATGGCCCACACACTCGGTTCATAAGGTCCATGAATAGAGCTGGTGCGTTAGTCAATCCAAACGGCATAACCATAAACTCGTAATGACCATAACGCCTCCTAAAAGCAGTTTTTGGAATATCATCCTCCTTTACTCGCATTTGATGATATCCAGAACGTAAATCGATCTTCGAATAAACCGACGAGCCTTGTAGTTGATCAAATAAGTCGTCAATTCTCGGCAGTGGATAACGGTTTTTGATGGTAAGTTTGTTCAACTCTCTGTAGTCAATACACAACCTAAATGTACCATCCTTATTCTTGACAAACAAAACAGGAGCTCCCCATGGTGATGTGCTTGGTCGAATGAAACCACGTTCTAATAGTTCTTGCAGTTGGCTTTGCAGTTCTTTCATCTCGCTGGGTGCGAGTCTATAAAGAGCACGAGCTATTGGTGCAGCTCCTGGTACAAGATCTATTTGAAATTCAACAGATCGATGTGGAGGTAGTCCCGGTAATTCTTTCGGAAATACATCGGGAAATTCTTTTGCGACGGAAACATCATTGATGCTCTTTTCTTCAGTTTGTACTTTCTCGACGTGTGCTAGAACAGCATAGCAACCTTTTCTTATTAGTTTTTGTGCCTTCAAATTACTAATAAGATGTAGCTTCATGTTGCCCTTTTCTCCGTACACCATTAAGGGTTCTCCTTCTTCTCGTACAATGCGAATTGCATTTTTATAAAATACGATCTCTGCTTTCACCTTCTTCAGCCAGTCCATGCCAACTATTACATCAAAACTCTCTAACTCTACTGGTATCAGATCAATCTTAAATATTTCGCTACCCAGTTTAATTTCTCGATTCCGGCATATATTATCTGCTGAAATTAATTTACCGTTTGCTAATTCGAGTAAAAATTTACTATCCAACGGCATCAATGGACAACTTAATTTAGCACAAAAATCTCTACTCATATAGCTTCTATCCGCACCCGAATCAAATAAAACGTAAGCAGATTTATTGTCAATAAGAAATGTACCCGTAACAAGCTCTGGGTCTTCCTGTGCCTCTGCCGCATTAATATTGAAAACTCTTCCGCGGCCTTGTCCATTCGTGTTCTCCTGGTTCGGGAAATTTCTAATAATGTGGCTCGGTTTTCCACATTTATAACAAACTACATTGGCATAACTTGCTCCGACACTACTTGCTCCGCCATTATTCGTTCCAACACCATTTGTTCCTTTCGTTCTATTAACCCCTGGTCCGTAGACCTCACACTTCGCCGCGCTATGACCATTTCTTTTACACTTGTTGCAAAATTTGGTGCAGAACCCCGAGTGATACTTTTCACACCTTTGGCGTAGCTGCTTCTGATTGTTGTTGTTGTTGCGGTTATTATTGTTGTTGGGATGATTGTTGTAGTTGCTGCTGTTGTTGTTGTTGTTGTTGTTGTTGTTGTTGTTGTTGTTGTTGTTGTTGGGCCGTTTGTTGTAGTTGCAATTGATGTTGCGATTGTTGGGATAATTGTTGCGATTATTGTTGTAATTGCTGTTGTTGTTGTATTGGTGATTCTTATCACCATTTTCCTCCCACTTTCTTTTGACTTGCTTCACATTGGCCTCTTCAGCAGTCTGTTCTTTAATTCTTTCTTCAATCTGGTTCACTAGTTTGTGAGCCATTCTACATGCCTGTTGTATGGAGGTGGGCTCGTGTGAACTTATATCTTCTTGGATTCTTTTCGGTAAACCTTTCATAAACACATCGATCTTCTCTTCCTCATCTTCGAATGCTCCCGGACACAATAGGCACAATTCTGTGAATCGTCTTTCGTACGTGGTAATATCAAATCCTTGGGTTCGTAACCCTCTAAGTTCTGTCTTGAGCTTATTGACCTCGGTTCTGGGACGGTACTTCTCGTTCATCAAGTGCTTGAATGCTGACCACAGTAGTGCGTACGCATCGTCTTGTTCCACTTGCTCTAGATAGGTATTCCACCATGTTAACGCAGAACCTGTGAAGGTATGCGTAGCGTACTTCACTTTGTCCTCTTCAGTACACTTACTTATGGCAAACACCGATTCGACCTTCTCGGTCCACCGTTTCAATCCGATCGGTCCTTCTGTTCCATCAAATTCCAAAGGTTTGCAGGCAGTGAATTCTTTGTAGGTGCATCCTACACGATTTCCTGTACTGCTAGATCCAAGGTTATTGTGGTATGTAGCGCAGCCTGTACTGCGGCTATGTTTGAAGCTAGAAAAGTACGGAATTCCTCTTCATTCATATTCACGGTGTGTCGAGTAGTCGGTGCCATTTCCTTCAAAATAGTCAAATGGAATAAGTTAATCATACAGAATATTAAGAGTAGTTAATAGTATTTCGTAGCATAATATGAACTCATTTATAAAAGCTTTTTCTTCATATTAGCGTTTTATAAGTTTAAATTCGGGTAGTACCTACCCGTTAAGTTCATACTTAGTAGCTAATATACAATTCAACTACTACAATTCTATATGAAAAACTGATTATAATAATATTTCGCGTTCAAACTTTTACACAATATTTTACAAACTTACAATACCGCTTATTTTACATATAGCATGAAATATAGCACACAATAAATTTGATACAAGATGGTTGTGAAGATAATTCTAGCTAGTACACAAGTCGTTCAACAAAGGCAATAAAGACACGTAATTCATACGTCCAGAAACAAGTCATGCATTCTGGTTTTACTAGGATTACTTCCCATCCTTGGTCTTGTGGAACATAACCGTTATGGCCGTTGATAAGACAGCGTGTTGTAACGTCGTCAAAGGGACGAGGGTTACGTAATGTCCAACAGTCCCGTAACAATCTAAAAACCTCATTTCTTACCCCAATTACCGACTCCGTCACTTGTGGGAACATTTTGTTTAATAGTTGTAGCCCGATGTTCTTGTTCTCACTTTGGTGAGAAGCGAACATTACTAATCCGTAAGCATAGCATGCTTCTTTATGTTGCATGTTAGCCGCTTTTTCTAAATCATGAAGTCCTATATTCGGATATATTGAGTCAAAATAATTTCTTAACCCGTTGCGTAAAATAGCATTTGGGTTCCCCGCAATATATGCGTCAAAGTAAACACATCGTAACTTATGGGTTTCCCAATGTGATATCCCCTATCTTTCAAACGAAAGTCTCTTATAAACCAAGACATTCTTGGAACGTTCTTCGAATGTCTTACAAACTGATTTCGCCTTAAATAGTTGTGCCGAGGAATTCTGACCGACTCTAGACAAGATTTCATCAATCATGTCTCCGGGTAGGTCTCTTAAAATATTGGGTTGTCTGTTCATTTTGTGTTTTTAAACTGTAAAATAGACAAGAGTTAGATTCATAAAAAAAATTACTTATTAATACAAGCAATTTTTACATATATCATAAAGCATAAGCACACTATATTACATATATTACACCACACGAATACAACTATCTTATTCCGACTAGCTCGTTTCTTCTTCTTCGGTTTTGGTTCGTTTTGTCAAGTTTCTAGGGATATATGATGTTCCCCTAATACGAGCCGTTGTTTTCCACATTGGTTTAGAAAAACCTGATGGTTTAGAGGTTCCCGGGTCATTGTTACAACTTAAGGGCTTCGGGGGTTGACGATACATATAAAGTTCATCGGGGTTGGAATTAGATTTCTCTATTTTTATGCCCTTTCCCTTATTATTTTCTTTTGCCTTTTTAAATTCAGTTGGGGTAATTTCTATAACATCATCGGAATTCTCGTCGGAATTCGATTCATCGGAGAATTGGTAATCCTCCCAATATTTTGCTTCCTTGGCGGAAACACCATTGACCATAATTAACCTTGGTCGGTTGGTTGAGGATTTTCTTTTACTTAACCGTTTTATTATTTCCCCCACCGGTTCTATTTCCTCCTCTGGTTCCTCCTCTTCCGGTTCTGATTCTTCTTCCGGTTCCGACTCTTCTTCCGGTTCCTCTTCGGGGACTTGTGAATCAGTCCACGAATCATTCCAATTTACATTTGACTCTTCATTATTATTAGGTGAGTCAATGGGACTTGTTCTAGAGGTAGACATCTATCACATAATATCAAACGCGTTAAGAGATTAATATATCACATAATATGCACATGTTAAAAATATATAGTTTCCAACAAAATTTGTTAAGCAATCATTTTTCAAGTAAACACGGTCGAAGTCCAGACTCACTAATGCATCCTAAAAAACTCAATAAGACACACTAATGCAAAATTCTGGTTCTCTAAGACCAACGCTCGGATACCAACTGAAATGTCCCGTTCTTATTGATTAAAAACGTTCCATATTAATTGATTTCGTTGCGAGGTTTTAACCTCTATATGAGACGTTTTTCAAAGACTGCATTCATTTTTAAAACAAACCATAACCTTTATTTCATAAATAAAGGTTTAAAAAGCTTTACGTAGATTATCAAATAATGATAATCTAAAATATCCTGTTTACACACGACCATTACATAATGGTTTACAATACAAATATGTTACATCGAAATCAGTTTCTTGAATGCAGTTTTTACACAATATCATACAAACATGGACTCCAAATCTCGTCCTTATTTAAGTATGCGACAGCGGAAGCTCTTAATAATCACCTGAGAATAAACATGCTTAAAACGTCAACAAAAATGTTGGTGAGTTATAGGTTTAACCTATATATATCAAATCATAATAATAGACCACAAGATTTCATATTTCAATACACATCCCATACATAGAGATAAAAATCATTCATATGGTGAACACCTGGTAACCGACATTAACAAGATGCATATATAAGAATATCCCCATCATTCCGGGACACCCTTCGGATATGATATAAATTTCGAAGTACTAAAGCATCCGGTACTTTGGATGGGGCTTGTTGGGCCCGATAGATCTATCTTTAGAGTTCGCGTCAATTAGGGTGTCTGTTCCCTAATTCTTAGATTACCAGACTTAATAAAAAGGGGCATATTCGATTTCGATAATTCAACAATAGAATGTAGTTTCACGTACTTGTGTCTATTTTGTAAATCATTTATAAAACCTGCATGTATTCTCATCCCAAAAATATTAGATTTTAAAAGTGGGACTATAACTCACTTTCACAGATTTTTACTTCGTCGGGAAGTAAGACTTGGCCACTGGTTGATTCATGAACCTATAACAATATATACATATATATCAAAGTATGGTCAAAATATATTTACAACACTTTTAATATATTTTGATGTTTTAAGTTTATTAAGTCAGCTGTCCTCGTTAGTAACCTATAACTAGTTGTCCACAGTTAGATGTACAGAAATAAATCGATAAATATTATCTTGAATCAATCCACGACCCAGTATATACGTATCTCAGTATTGATCACAACTCAAACTATATATATTTTGGAATCAACCTCAACCCTGTATAGCTAACTCCAACATTCACATATAGAGTGTCTATGGTTGTTCCGAAATATATATAGATGTGTCGACATGATAGGTCGAAACATTGTATACGTGTCTATGGTATCTCAAGATTACATAATATACAATACAAGTTGATTAAGTTATGGTTGGAATAGATTTGTTACCAATTTTCACGTAGCTAAAATGAGAAAAATTATCCAATCTTGTTTTACCCATAACTTCTTCATTTTAAATCCGTTTTGAGTGAATCAAATTGCTATGGTTTCATATTGAACTCTATTTTATGAATCTAAACATAAAAAGTATAGGTTTATCGTCGGAAAAATAAGTTACAAGTCGTTTTTGTAAAGGTAGTCATTTCAGTCGAAAGAACGACGTCTAGATGACCATTTTAGAAAACATACTTTCACTTTGAGTTTAACCATAATTTTTGGATATAGTTTCATGTTCATAATAAAAATCATTTTCCCAGAATAACAACTTTTAAATCAAAGTTTATCATAGTTTTTAATTAACTAACCCAAAACAGCCCGCGGTGTTACTACGACGGCGTAAATCCGGTTTTACGGTGTTTTTCGTGTTTCCAGGTTTTAAATCATTAAGTAAGAATATCATATAGATATAGAACATGTGTTTAGTTGATTTTAAAAGTCAAGTTAGAAGGATTAACTTTTATTTGCGAACAAGTTTAGAATTAACTAAACTGTGTTCTAGTGATTACAAGTTTAAACCTTCGAATAAGATAGCTTTATATGTATGAATCGAATGATGTTATGAACATAATTACTACCTCAAGTTCCTTGGATAAACCTACTGGAAATTAGAAAAATGGATCTAGCTTCAAAGGATCCTTGGATGGCTTGAAAGTTCTTGAAGCAGAATCATGACACGAAAACAATTTCAAGTAAGATTTCCACTCGAAATAAGATTGTTATAGTTATAGAAATTGAATTAAAGTTTGAATATGATTATTACATTGTATTAGAAATATAACCTACTGTAAGTAACAAAGGTTTCTTGATCTTGGATGATTACTTGGAATGGATTTAGAAAACTTGGAAGTAAACTTGCAATCTTGGAAGTATTCTTGATTTTATGAAACTAGAACTTTTGGAATTTATGAAGAACACTTAGAACTTGAAGATAGAACTTGAGAGAGATCAATTAGATGAAGAAAATTGAAGAATGAAAGTGTTTGTAGGTGTTTTTGGTCGTTGGTGTATGGATTTGATATAAAGGATATGTAATTTTATTTTCATGTAAATAAGTCATGAATGATTACTCATATTTTTGTAATTTTATGAGATATTTCATGCTAGTTACCAAATTATGGTTCCTACATGTGTTAGGTGACTCACATGGGCTGCTAAGAGCTAATCATTGGAATGTATATACCAATAGTACATACATCTAAAAGCTGTGTATTGTACGAGTACGAATACGGGTGCATACGAGTAGAATTGTTGATGAAACTGAACGAGGATGTAATTGTAAGCATTTTTGTTAAGTAAAAATATTTTGATAAGTGTCTTGAAGTCTTTCAAAAGTGTATGAATACATATTAAAATACTACATGTATATTCATTTTAACTGAGTCGTTAAGTCATCGTTAGTCGTTACATGTAAATGTTGTTTTGAAACCTTTAGGTTAACGATCTTGTTGAATGTTGTTAACCCATTGTTTATTATAACAAATGAGATGTTAAATTGTTATATTATCATGATATTATGATATATAATATATCTTAGTATGATATATATACAGTTAAATGCCGTTACAACGATAATCGTTACATATATGTCTCGTTTCGAAATCATTAAGTTAGTAGTCTTATTTTTACATATGTATTTCATTGTTATTACACTTAATAATATATTTACTTATCATTTAACATAATTAACCAAGTGTATCAATATCTTAATATGATTCATATGTACCTAGTAAGACGTTGTTATAACGATAATCGTTATATATATCGTTTTCGAGTTTCTTAAATTAATAGTCTCATTTTTATGTATATAACTCATTGTTAAAATACCTAATGAGATACATACTTATAATAAAATCATGTTAACTATATATATAACCATATATATGTCATCGTATAGTTTTTACAAGTTTTAACGTTCGTGAATCACCGGTCAACTTGGGTGGTCAATTGTCTATATGAAACCTATTTCAATTAATCAAGTCTTAACAAGTTTGATTGCTTAACATGTTGGAAACACTTAATCATGTAAATAACAATTTCATTTAATATATATATATAAACATGGAAAAGTTCGGGTCACTACACATATTACATTAACGTGGCCACTATGATATGATCCAAGTCGGGTCATACCCAATAACAAGCTTACCAACACTTTATATGTATTTATTTTAATGGTTGGATTGTTAAATGAATACGCGACACTTGAACTTTAGAAAATCGGTTTTCTAAATTATAATCACTTGAGTTAAATTATTTGGATAATTTATATATGTGACGACCCGGAAATTTCCGACCAAATTTAAACTTTAATCTTTATATTATTCCGACACGATAAGCAAAGTTTGTTAAGTTAAATCTCAAGAATTTTAAACTGTGTTCATACATTCATTATAACCTCAACCAAATTCCGACGATTCACGAACCGTTATATATAAATAGATATGTACATGTATATATATATTATAACTTGAGAATATTAATAAAGTATTAAACGTATAATACCTTACACGAATGTATTTGTTTCAATATGATTTTCGATGAAATAATAAAAAAATTTATTAAATGATTGAATTATCAGAAACATTGAATTATGATTACAAGTCTCTGTTGAGAGGTCCACTATGATTTGAGAAAATCTATTCCTCTTAACGATATTCAGAATAATTTGTAAAGCTATTTATAAATAAAAACAAAAAGTGTCATTTACGAAAGTTAGACAAAAGTTAGTGGAGAATTGGTTTCCATAATATTCTATTAATTTAGTTTTAAAAGTACAAAAAACGTTTTTAGTTTAAAAAGAACTTTATTATTAAAACGTATATATCTTTTATAAATATCTAGAACCACTTTTGACAACTCATTACTTAACCAGTATGATAAAGATAATGATATTTATATTTTATTTTATTAAATATATATAATGATTTAAATTAATATTATATATAATTATACGCGTATTATACGTATATAGTTTTATACTTTTACTATACTTTAACTTTACCTTTACTTTAATTTTATTTTACTTTAACTTTAATAATTCATACTTTAATAATTCAATTTAATAATTCATACTTTAATAATTCACTTTAATAATTCATACTTTAATAATTCACTTTAATAATTCACTTTAATAATTCATACTTTAATAATTCATACTTTAATAATTCACTTTAATAATTCATACTTTAATAATTCATTTTAATAATTCATACTTTAATAATTCACTTTAATAATTCAAAAATCTGTTATAAATAGAATTCAATAGGTTTCATTATTTCATAGAAACTTGAAAATATATTTCTCTATACTCTCTCAATCGAATTACACATATATATTTTCTTTGTATTATTTCAAGATATTATTAGTATACATAAAATATTACGACGGAGTGCTGTCCGAGTGATTTCAAAATAGTTTTTTTGAATGAGTCGAAGCTAAGGAAATTATGGGTTATAGCTATGGAGGTGATGTGTATGGTTCATGGGTATGCTCGTGAGGTCAATCTAGTGTTTATCATCTCCGTTGCGTCTACGTACTTTCTTGCAATATTGAATCTCAATATTGAAACGTTCGTGAATCCGAGTTTAACCTTGCACTTGTTAAAAGACGTTATATGTATTTTTACTACGAAATACAGTATTGTGAGTTTCATTTGCTCCCTTTTTAATTGCTTTTGCAATATATATTTTTGGGCTGAGAATACATGCGCTATTTTATAAATGTTTTACGAAATAGGCACAAGTACTAAAACTAATTCTACGTGGGTTTAAACCAGAAATATACCCTTAGCTTGGTAACATTAAACTAATTGTCTATGTACGGTAGGCGCGAATCCTAAAGATAGATCTATTGGGCCTGACAAACCCCATCCTGACTATGGGATGCTTTAGTACTTCGAGGTTATTTTAAACACACCTGATCTGGTGTACTTCAGAGGGTAAAACATGAATGTTAAGGCTTGTTACCGGGTGCTTACAACTTATAGAATACTTTTATACACTTGCGAGTGTACATATATTTATAAACGGAAATCTTGTGGTCTATTAATATATTGAAATGATTGTTATGATAAACCTATGAACTCACCAACCTTTTGGTTGACACTTTAAAGCATGTTTATTCTCAGGTATTAAAGAAATCTTCCGCTGTGCATTAGCTCATTTTAAGGATATTACTTGGAGTCATTCATGGCATATTTTGAAAGACGTTGCATTCGAGTCATTGAGTTCATCAAGATTATTATTAAGCCAATTATAGTTGGATGTATTATGAAATGGTGTGCATGCCGTCAACTTTCGTTGTAAAGAAAGTTTGTCTTTTAAAAACGAATGCAATGTTTGTAAAATGTATCATATAGAGGTGAAATACCTTGCGATGTAATCAACTATTGTGAATCGTTTATAATATATATGAACGGGCCCTTTAAGTTGGAATCAGAGCGGTGGTCTTAGCGAACCAGGTCTGCATTAGTGTGTCTAACTGATAGTCGTTAGGATGCATTAGTGAGTCTGGACTTCGACCGTGTCTGCATGTCAAAAGTTTTGCTCATCATTTTTGTCGGAAATTATCTGCTTATCATTCTTAGTCTAGACACATCTTATTGCATTGATTGCATGAATAGTGTATAGACAAAATTCATATCTTAGCGTATCTGCTAATTCATATCTTAGCGTATCTGTTACTGTAAACTTTGCCTGACATATTTTGTAAATTCCTCCGTAATCTACGAAACCTTTTGCTCTATATAATTAGAATACCACCTGATATCCGGAAAATCATTTCATATCGAAAAATTCTTTATTCAATCGTACGAAATGGAATTCGTCATTAGTTCAAGTCCCTCGGATTCCGAAATGGAATCCCACGCAAGTTCCGAAAGCAGTGTGACCGGAATGGATCAACCAGTTAGTCATCATCTATTCTGGATGAATTGGGGATGGGTTCGTAGCCTCCTTAATCATTGGAGACAAGAAGAAGGTGATCCCTTCCATCCACCACATTGCCCTCTTGGCGAAGAACCTGAAGCACTTACTGGTGAACCTATTCGAAACACCATTTTCTCTCTCATTTCCCGAGTATCTCGTCATGATTATATACTACACCAAATTCTAGATCTTATTTATCCGCTCGTCCGAACCGACAATCACCCCGGTGTAATAGAAGAAGTCAACGAGCTTCGCGCTCGGGTAGTGACTTTGGAGAATATGGTGCAAAGGTTACAAACACCAGCAGCAGCACCAACAACATAACCAGTACCACCAGTAACATCAACAGTACCATTACCACCACCAACAACAACCGCATCGCAAACCTTAACTTCACAATCTCTCCCATGAGCATCGACGTCATACGCCCTGTAGATACTAAGGAATACCACAACGATGAAGTATTGATTCATAACTTCATTGGGAAAACATTCTATGACGATTATGTAATTTCTAAAGTTTAGAAATTATCTATCCTAGCCTTAACCATAAATTAAGTGAGTTTAATTTAATATTAACTCATTAAATCAATATTACATCTGAAGAAATATACACATATATTTCCATAAAGACTGTAATAAAATTCTTTTGTACAAAATATTAATTGTGACAATTTTTTTTAACGGGTAGGTAATACCCGAGAGATATATAAATTCACAATTAATATGTTACATTCTTCGAATCTGATTCAGCAAATCATCCATTATACTCCCTACTTTCACAACAATATACATTCTTTTATAGAAATCAAAACAACCATACTCATTCAAAAATCTAATTACATATTCTGATTTTGAAATCACCGAATTCAATTCAAGTTATAACCGGTATCATCACTCTTAGATTCTTACATCTTTCAAAGCTATACTTTAACTTCAAAACTGTGTTAGAACATCGTATGTATATTAACGATTATAATCTGTGTTCAAGCCCTTCGAAATACCTGAAGACACTTCAAATAATGAACAATCGAGATGATGATCCAACCACATGTTATCCACAGTTACGTACCTGAAAAACTCTTGAAACCAAAGTCATAATTTAACATGTATCCATGTCAGACCTTTTGGCATTTACTAGCTAAAATAACTTTTCAATCCCTTCTAAAAATAGACGGTTTTTTCACAGCTCCAGCAAACCAACTTCAATTGTTCAATCGAATAAGCCTTATTATAATGATTACCTCTTCATCAATATTACCGGGGAACCTTTCATATCTCGCCACATTAGCAGTAAACTTATTAATAACTTCATTGATCTTTGACTTTTCGAAAAATCTTTATATTTATCAAAACCCCATCATTTACTCATCTGCATCTTGTAACGAGAATTGCCATACAAATCATCGAAAATTAGCAATCAGTATTTTGAAATCTCGCAGCATGTCTACGCCAACAATTATATGTGTCTATCTTCTGGACTTATATACTTTGAATGTGAAGTTTCTGAAAAACACCCTAAACTGCGAACTAGTTCTCGAAATACTGATGAAGCAGCAAAAACTATAAACGACCTTAACAGTAAAAAGTTTGATGATAAAGAGTGGTGTGTTGGCAAAGCTCAGAAAAAGAGAATATTTGGTACTGAAAAATACGGATTGAGCAAACCATGAAGAAGGCTGTGGATAAATCACAAGGACGAAATCTACCTTCAAAGAATCCAAATGATTCCGTGTCTGCTGAAGTCATTATTGAATACCTTGCTCCTGACTCTAAACCCTTATGGACAATATTCTTCATCATCCTCTGATATTAGAAATTTTAAGATATCATCGTATCTTTCATTATAAATATCCTCCATATTTCTGAAGATATTTCCATAATTATTCTTATCTGAAATCATTTACCTCTTCGTGCTGTCTGTATTACATCATAAAAGAAACTATTTTAGTTTCTAAATTCTGAAACTTTCGAATTTAAAATAGGAATATTTTTGAAGTAGTGTTGTGAACTGAAGCATGAACTAGTAGAATATAATGACACTTGATCAACGTGATTATATTACAGTAAGTCATGCTGAGTTTCTAAATGGAACGTGATGATTCACAGATCATAACGTCATCATGTGCTATGTTACACGACTCTTGTATTCTCTTTAACCTCTAAAATATCAAGAAAATATTTCTTGATGATTCGGCCTTTTTCGAGGTATTCTAGTAATTTGACAAGTCAAGATCGTGCCATTACAACTTCCTTCTTAGAACATTAACAATGTTCATTCCGAAATTCATATATGCGAATTCTGGACCATTACAAGCGGTGCTTAATCGCAAGAAGAAGAAACGAAAGGACAAAACTCCGAAATAGAAATTGGGGTATAAATCGCAGCAAATAAAAGAGAGCATTAATTGGGGATGACAATGATTATAGAAGAAGCAAGGAATTTGAAATATAAGGGAAGATATAAAACCCAACAACAACCCAGAAATCACAAACCGTATATATCAATCCATATAGCAATATAAAGACACGAGAGAACTAAAAACACTATAAAACCAAGAGTATAGTAGAAGTAAATAGATTCTTTCGGAGGCAGATGAAAAAGAAGAGCGACAGATATGAAAGTGAGGAGTATATCAAGAATCAGCACTGGATGAAGCATATTGACAAATACTTTAAAATATGAGTTGAGAAGGTGTGAGTTGTAAGAAAACAAATGAGGTGGATTTATAGTGAAATATCCGACAGAGAAATCAAAATGGATTATCGCATTAATTCGAAGAGGATCATAATTTCCTTAATCGCCGAATAATCAAATCCAATATAGATTACAAAGATTTTCTTTTTGGAGATCAATCGTGATGACGTCAAAAGATACGACGAATCACTATTATCTTATTTCATTCATTTACGATAACTTCACTCACACGTTTCGATTAATCAAATTATTTTATCCATTCTTCTTGAACATTATAAAACTCTATAATCGTTATAATAACATTCTCATTGTTAGTCATGACGACCTCTATCAAATTTCGGGGACGAAATTTCTTTGACGGGTAGGTACTGTGACGACCCGGAAATTTCCGACCAAATTTAAACTTTAATCTTTATATTATTCCGACACGATAAGCAAAGTTTGTTAAGTTAAATCTCAAGAATTTTAAACTGTGTTCATACATTCATTATAACCTCGACCAAATTCCGACGATTCACGAACCGTTATATATAAATAGATATGTACATGTATATATATATTATAACTTGAGAATATTAATAAAGTATTAAACGTATAATACCTTACACGAACGTATTTGTTTCAATATGATTTTCGATGAAATTATAAAAAAATTTATTAAATGATTGAATTATCAGAAACATTGAATTATGATTACAAGTCTCTGTTGAGAGGTCCACTATGATTTGAGAAAATCTATTCCTCTTAACGATATTCAGAATAATTTGTAAAGCTATTTATAAATAAAAACAAAAAGTGTCATTTACGAAAGTTAGACAAAAGTTAGTGGAGAATTGGTTTCCATAATATTCTATTAATTTAGTTTCAAAAGTACAAAAAACGTTTTCAGTTTAAAAAGAACTTTATTATTAAAACGTATATATCTTTTATAAATATCTAGAACCACTTTTGACAACTCATTACTTAACCAGTATGATAAAGATAACGATATTTATATTTTATTTTATTAAATATATATAATGATTTAAATTAATATTATATATACTTATACGCGTATTATACGTATATAGTTTTATACTTTTACTATACTTTAACTTTACCTTTACTTTACTTTTATTTTACTTTAACTTTAATAATTCATACTTTAATAATTCAATTTAATAATTCATACTTTAATAATTCACTTTAATAATTCATACTTTAATAATTCACTTTAATAATTCACTTTAATAATTCATACTTTAATAATTCATACTTTAATAATTCACTTTAATAATTCATACTTTAATAATTTATTTTAATAATTCATACTTTAATAATTCACTTTAATAATTCAAAAATCTGTTATAAATAGAATTCAATAGGTTTCATTATTTCATAGAAACTTGAAAATATATTTCTCTAAACTCTCTCAATCGAATTACACATATATATTTTCTTTGTATTATTTCAAGATATTATTAGTATACATAAAATATTACGACGGAGTGCTGTCCGAGTGATTTCAAAATAGTTTTTTTGAATGAGTCGAAGCTAAGGAAATTATGGGTTATAGCTATGGAGGTGATGTGTATGGTTCATGGGTATGCTCGTGAGGTCAATCTAGTGTTTATCATCTCCGTTGCGTTTACGTACTTTCCTGCAATATTGAATCTCAATATTGTTACGTTCGTGAATCCGAGTTCAACCTTGCACTTGTTAAAAGACGTTATATGTATTTTTACTACGAAATACAGTATTGTGAGTTTCATTTGCTCCCTTTTTAATTGCTTTTGCAATATATATTTTTGGGCTGAGAATACATGCGCTGTTTTATAAATGTTTTACGAAATACGCACAAGTACTAAAACTAATTCTACATGGGTTTAAACCAGAAATATACCCTTAGCTTGGTAACATTAAACTACTTGTCTATGTACGGTAGGCGCGAATCCTAAAGATAGATCTATTGGGCCTGACAAACCCTATCCTGACTATGGGATGCTTTAGTACTTCGAGGTTATTTTAAACACACCTGATCTGGTGTACTTCAGAGGGTAAAACATGAACGTTAAGGCTTGTTACCGGGTGCCTACAACTTATAGAATACTTTTATACACTTGCGAGTGTACATATATTTATAAACGGAAATCTTGTGGTCTATTAATATATTGAAATGATTGTTATGATAAACCTATGAACTCACCAACCTTTTGGTTGACACTTTAAAGCATGATTATTCTCAGGTATTAAAGAAATCTTCCGCTGTGCATTAGCTCATTTTAAGGATATTACTTGGAGTCATTCATGGCATATTCGAGTCATTGAGTTCATCAAGATTATTATTAAGCCAATTATAGTTGGATGTATTATGAAATGGTGTGCATGCCGTCAACTTTCGTTGTAAAGAAAGTTTGTCTTTTAAAAACGAATGCAATGTTTGTAAAATGTATCATATAGAGGTCAAATACCTTGCGATGTAATCAACTATTTTGAATCGTTTATAATGTATATGAACGGGCCCTTTCAATATATGATGTGGATTTAATTATTTATAGGTTTAAATAATTATTTTGTGTTATATTTT
The DNA here is from genome assembly GCF_046630445.1 of Rutidosis leptorrhynchoides. Classification (NCBI taxonomy): domain Eukaryota; kingdom Viridiplantae; phylum Streptophyta; class Magnoliopsida; order Asterales; family Asteraceae; genus Rutidosis; species Rutidosis leptorrhynchoides. The sequence goes on from NC_092341.1 coordinate 223,340,103, forward strand.
ATAAAATGGTTTATAAAATTATTACAAGTAACAAATACATATTTATTTTATACAAGTTTTATAAAACAATTACAAGTTTTATAAAATAAATCTTGTTATAAAAAATATATATGGAGTGTGCAGAATTTTGGTCTCCAAGACAAGAACCCATGCTCATTTTGTTACTTCCAACATACACAACTTCATATGTGCATGGCATATTACTTGAACCAAGGCTTGACCATTTTCAAATCAAGTGTATCTTCACATTTTAAGCTTGAAAAAAAACTGCATAAGACCCTTCTGTAGTAGCTGCTGGCCGTGGCTATTATTGGACTCAAAGGGAGTTCAAAAATTGATTTTCAAGCTCAAATCAAGTGTCTAATAAAATCCTAACTAAAGGATAGAGTGTTGGTGATAAGTTTGGGGTATTATCTCTTGAGGTTTCATAGCTTTGAAGCTTCATTCATCATCATTCTTTCAACTAGCTGCTGTCCAGAATTTTGGGTTCAAAGGAAGTGGGTTTCTAGCTTGGACTTAAGGTGATTGAGTGTCTAAAACATATTCAAGTTCAAGGGTGGTGTTGGTGCATCAAAAGCTCGGGCTTTTACACAATTTGTTCATCACTTTGTTCTTCAAACACACCCTCAATTAACTGGAGGAGGTAATACTTCTTCCTCCTTCTATATATATATATATATATATATATATATATATATATATATATATATATATATATATATATATATATATATATATATATATATATATATATATATGTAAGCATGATTCCAAGACTTGATATTACATGGAATTCAATTAAAATGGTTATGCACATAAACTTGTTTTCTTAGTTATTATGCTTCCACTTGTTATAACTTAACATGAATTGGTTTCATGATTCTATTAACATTTAGAAACTTGTTATTATGTTGAATTCCATCACTTGCGAGTGTAATGTTATTTATGAAAAATGAAATCTTGTGGTCTATTAAAATGATGGAAATGAATGTTTATGATAAACTAATAAACTCACCAACCTTTTGGTTGACACTTGAAAGCATGTTTATTCTCTGGTACGAAAGAAATCTTCCGCTATGCATTTGCTTTTTTTAGAGATATTACTTGGAGTCATTCATGACATATTTCAAAAGACGTTGCATTCGAGTCGTTGAGTTCATCAAGATTATTATTAAGTCAATTATAGTTGGATATATTATGAAATGGTATGCATGCCGTCAACTTTCGATGTGATGAAAGTTTGTCTTTTTAAAAACGAATGCAATGTTTGTAAAATGTATCATATAGAGGTCAAGTACCTCGCGATGTAACCAAATGTAATTTATTCGTTCAGATGGATTATGACGGGTCATTAAAATATCCTCCGGAAAATAAAAGCTAAGCTAGCTACTACTAAAAACTAACTAAAAGACTTGAAAATATAAAATGAATTGTAAATTGAGTGTGTGTTAAAATGGATGGAAAGAGCCCTTTAAATAGACTTGGAATTTGCCAGCAAACGGCTGGCAGGCCGTTTGGCAGGCTGTTTGGTAGGTCGTTTACTGGGGCCGTTTGATCAGATCAGCCGTTTGCTGTGTTCGTTTCTGCTAGCCGTGTGGCAGGCCGTTTGGCATACAGGCAAGCTGTTTGGCAGCCCGTTTGGCAGGCCGTTTGGCTTGCCTGATCAACTGAATTCACTGGATCGTAATTTGATTTCTTGTCTTTCACCGTTTTCGCTCTAGATTCTTCATTTTAGCTTCGTTTTACTTGATTCTTTTTGCATCGCCTTCGTAATTACTTAATCTACAAAATCAACTGACAAAGTGATTATTTTTGAGATAAAGTTTGGAACTTTATAGATTTGGGGCCTAATATCAGGGGTAAAAACGTGACTTTTTGGCCAATATCAGACGTCAACTTGAACAATTTCACAAGCAAAATCTTCACTCAAAATCTTCAATTTTTGGCCAAAATACCCAAAACCCAATTTCTTCAACTTTGACTTTGACCTTGAAGACTAGATCAATTTTGCGTATAGTTTGTATGTCATCAAGCCAAAACAAAAAATACCAACCAAAACTTAACAAATCATAATCTTCTTCAATTCTTCAACAAACTCCACTCAAACCCATCAATCAAATTCAAGCCTAAACTACTTTTCTTCAAGCATCTCAAAATCAATCACAATTCAAGCCTAGACTAAAACATCTTCACTTCTTCAAAATAATCAATCAAACAAACAAACATACTCACTAGAAAGGCTCAAATATCTACAAGTATTCACATTTAAGAATAATCAAATCAAGAATCAAGCTTTTTAGAGCAAACCTTTCTAGGAGCATTCTTCGAACCAATAATCGTCGAGTTTCATCTCCAACATCTTATTCTTTGAACCACAATCGAACAAAAACTACTCACAAGCTTCACTTTGGTTAAATGGAGCACCAATTTGCATGAGTTACCCAAGAAAAACGTTTAAGCCTTAGGAAAGACAAGGCTTTTAAAGAAAACCATTTACGTTTAAGAAAGGGAAAACGAGTTAAGTTGAAAAATGAGACAAGTTTTCCGAAAAGTTTGGTTTAAAGCTACGTGCATTCCAAAGCCATCTCGATTTTGGGATAACTGCACGGGTAGCTACTTCCCCGGTATATCACCAAAATGAACTACCTTCTTGTGTTGAAGCCGATGAGAAAGCAACTACCTTGGGCTCATAAGGTGATGTGCATACAAGCCATCCCCGCTATGGGACGACCGCACGGGTAGCTACTGAAATGTCCCGTTCATATTGATTATAAACGTTCCATATTAATTAATTTCGTTGCGAGGTTTTGACCTCTATATGAGACGTTTTTCAAAAACTGCATTCATTTTTAAAACAACCATAACCTTTATTTTATCAATAAAGGTTTCAAAAGCATTACGTAGATTATCAAATAATGATAATCTAAAATATACTATTTACACACGACCATTACATAATGGTTTACAATAGAAATATATTACATCGACATATGTTTCTTGAATGCAGTTTTTACATAATATCATACAAACATGGACTCCAAATCTTGTCCTTATTTTAGTATGCAACAGCGGAAGCTCTTAATATTCACCTGAGAATAAACATGCTTTAAACGTCAGCAAAAATGTTGGTGAGTTATAGGTTTAACCTATATATATCAAGTCGTAACAATAGACCACAAGATTTCATATTTCAATATACATCCCATACATAGAGATAAAAATCATTCATATGGTGAACACCTGGTAACCGACATTAACAAGATGCATATATAAGAATATCCTCATCATTCCGGGATCCTCCTTCGGACATGATATAAATTTCGAAGTACTAAAGCATCCGGTACTTTGGATGGGGCTTGTTGGGCCCGATAGATCTATCTTTAGGATTCGCGTCAATTAGGGTGTCTGTTCCCTAATTCTTAGATTACCAGACTTAATAAAAAGGGGAATATTCGATTTTGATAATTCAACCATAGAATGTAGTTTCATGTACTTGTGTCTATTTTGTAAATCATTTATAAAACTTGCATGTATTCTCATCCCAAAAATATTAGATTTTAAAAGTGGGACTATAACTCACTTTTACAGATTTTTACTTCGTCGGGAAGTAAGACTTGGCAACTGGTCGATTCAAGAACCTATAACAAATATGTACATATATATCAAAGTATATTCAAAATATATTTACAACACTTTTAATACATTTTGATGTTTTAAGTTTATTAAGTCAGCTGTCATCGTTAGTAACCTACAACTAGTTGTCCAACGTTAGATGTACAGAAAAAAATTGATATATATTATCTTGAATCAATCCACGACCCAGTGTATACACGTCTCAGGCTAGATCACAACTCAAAGTATATATATTTTTGGAATCAACATCAACCCTGTATAGCTAACTCCCACATTACTGCATATAGAGTGTCTATGGTTGTTCCAAATAATATATACACATGGGTCGATATGATATGTCAAAACATTTGCATACGTGTCTATGGTATCCCAAGATTACATAATATATTAGAATACATGTATAATACAATATAAGTTAGCTAGGATATGATTAATATAGATTTGTTACCAATTTTCACGTTGCTACAACAAGAAAAATTATCCAATCTTGTTTTACCCATAACTTCTTCATTTTAAATCCGTTTTGAGTGAATCAAATTGCTATGGTTTCATATTGAACTCTATTTTATGAATCTAAACAGAAAAAGTATAGGTTTCTAGTTGGAAATATAAGTTACAAGTCATTTTTGTAAAGGTAGTCATTTCAGTCGAAAGAACGACGTCTAGATGACCATTTTAGAAAACATACTTCCACTTTGAGTTTAACCATGATTTTTGGATATAGTTTCATGTTCATAAGAAAAATCATTTTCCCAAAAGAACAACTTTTAAATAAAAGTTTATCATAGTTTTTAATTAACTAACTCAAAACAGCCCGCGGTGTTACTACGACGGCGTATGTCCGGTTTTACAGTGTTCTTCGTGTTTTCAGGTTTTAAATCATTAAGTTAGCATATCATATAGATATAGAACATGTGTTTGGTTGATTTTAAAAGTCAATTTAGAAGGATTAACTTTTGTTTGCAAACAATTTTAGAATTAACTAAACTATGTTCTAGTGATTACAAGTTTAAACCTTCGAATAAGATAGCTTTATATGTATGAATTGAATGATGTTATGAACATCATTACTACCTCAAGTTTTCTGTATAAAGCTACTGGAAATGAGAAAAATGGATCTAGCTTCAAAGGATCTTTGGATGTCTTGAAAGTTCTTGAAGCAGAATCATGACTCGAAAACAAGTTCAAGTAAGATTTCCACTCGAAATAAGATTGTTATAGTTATAGAAATTGAATCAAAGTTTGAATATGAGTATTACCTTGTATTAGAAAGATATCTTACTGTAAATAATAAAAATTTCTTGAGGTTGGATGATCAATCTACAAGATTGGAAGTAAGCTAGCAAACTTGGAAGTATTCTTAATTTTATGAAACTAGAACTTGTAGAATTTATGAAGAACACTTAGAACTTGAAGATAGAACTTGAGAGATATTAATTAGATGAAGAAAATTGAAGAATGAAAGTGTTTGTAGGTGTTTTTGGTCATTGGTATATGGATTAGATATAAAGGATGTGTAATTTTGTTTACATGTAAATAAGTCATGAATGATTACTCATATTTTTGTAATTTTATGAGATATTTCATGCTAGTTTCCAAATGATGGTTCCCACATGTGTTAGGTGACTCAAATGGGCTGCTAAGAGCTAATCATTGGAGTGTATATACTAATAGTACATACATCTAAAAGCTGTGTATTGTATGAGTATGAATACGGGTGCATACGAGTAGAATTGTTGATGAAACTGAACGAGGATGTAATTGTAAGCATTTTTATTAAGTAGAAGTATTTTGATAAGTGTCTTGAAGTCTTTAAAAAGTGTATGAATACATATTAAAACACTACATGTATATACATTTTAACTGAGTCGTTAAGTCATCGTTAGTCGTTACATGTAAGTGTTGTTTTGAAACCTTTAGGTTAACGATCTTGTTAAATGTTGTTAACCCATTGTTTATTAAATCAAATGAGATGTTAAATTATTACATTATCATGATATCATGATGTATTAATATATCTTAATATGATATATATACATTAAATGTCGTTACAACGATAATCGTTACATATATGTCTCGTTTCAAAATCATTAAGTTAGTAGTCTTGTTTTTACATATGTAGTTCATTGTTAATATACTTAATGATATGTTTACTTATCATAATATCATGTTAACTATATATATATATATATCCATATATATGTCATCATATAGTTTTTACAAGTTTTAACGTTTGTGAATCACCGGTCAACTTGGGTGGTCAATTGTCTATATGAAACCTATTTCAATTAATCAAGTCTTAACAAGTTTGATTGCTTAACATGTTGGAAATATTTAATCATGTAAATATCAATTTCATTTAATATATAAAAACATGGAAAAGTTCGGGTCACTACAGTACCTACCCGTTAAATACATTTAGTCCCGAAATTTTAAGCTGTTGAAAGTGTTGACGAATCTTCTGGAAATAGATGCGAGTATTTCTTTTTCATCTGATCTTCACGCTCCCAGGTGAACTCGGGTCCTCTACGAGCATTCCATCGAACCTTAACAATCGGTATCTTGTTTTGTTTAAGTCTCTTAACCTCACGATCCATTATTTCGACGGGTTCTTTAATGAATTGAAGTTTTTCATTGATTTGGATTTCGTCCAACAGAATAGTGAGATCTTCTTTAGCAAAACATTTCTTCAAATTCGAGACGTGGAAAGTGTTATGTACATTCGCAAGTTGTTGAGGTAACTCAAGTCGGTAAGCTACTGGTCCGACACGATCAATAATCTTGAATGGTCCAATATACCTTGGATTTAATTTCCCCCGTTTACCAAATCGAACAACACCTTTCCAAGGTGCAACCTTAAGTATGACCATTTCTCCAATTTCAAATTCTATGTCTTTTCTTTTAATGTCGGCGTAGCTCTTTTGTCAACTTTGGGCGGTTTTCAACCGTTATTGAATTTGGATGATCTTCTAGGTAGTTTCTTGTATTATCTCTGGACCCGTAATCTGTCTATCCCCCACTTCACTCCAACAAATCGGAGACCTGCACTTTCTACCATAAAGTGCTTCAAACGGCGCCATCTCAATGCTTGAATGATAGCTGTTGTTGTAGGAAAATTATGTTAACGGTAGATGTCGATCCCAACTGTTTCCGAAATCAATAACACATGCTCGTAGCATGTCTTCAAGAGTTTGTATCGTCCTTTCGCTCTGCCCATCAGTTTGTGGATGATAGGCAGTACTCATGTCTAGACGAGTTCCTAATGCTTGCTGTAATGTCTGCCAGAATCTTGAAATAAATATGCCATCCCTATCAGAGATAATAGAGATTGGTATTCCATGTCTGGAGACGACTTCCTTCAAATACAGTCGTGCTAACTTCTCCATCTTTTCATCTTCTCTTATTGGCAGAAAGTGTGCTGACTTGGTGAGACGATCTACTATTACCCAAATCGTATCATAACCACTTGCAGTCCTTGGCAATTTAGTAATGAAATCCATGGTAATGTTTTCCCATTTCCATTTTGGGATTTCAGGTTGTTGTAGTAGACCTGATGGTTTCTAATGTTCAGCTTTGACCTTAGAACACGTCAAACATTCTCCTACATATTTAGCAATATCGGCTTTCATACCTGGCCACCAAAAATGTTTCTTAAGATCCTTGTACATCTTCCCCGTTCCAGGATGTATTGAGTATCTGGTTTTATGAGCTTCTCTAAGTACCATTTCTCTCATATCTCCAAATTTTGGTACCCAAATTCTTTCATCCCTATACCGGGTTTCGTCTTCCCGAATATTAAGATGCTTCTCCGATCCTTTGGGTATTTCATCCTTTAAATTTTCCTCTTTTAAAACTCCTTGTTGCGCCTCTTTTATTTGAGTAGTAAGGTTAGTGTGAATAATTATATACATAGATTTTACTCGAATGGGTTCTCTGTCCTTTCTGCTCAAGGCGTCGGCTACCACATTTGCCTTCCCCGGGTGGTAACGAATCTCAAAGTCGTAATCATTCAACAATTCAATCCACCTACACTGCCTCATATTCAGTTGTTTCTGATTAAATATGTGTTGAAGACTTTTGTGGTCGGTATATATAATACTTTTGACCCCATATAAGTAGTGCCTCCAAGTCTTTAATGCAAAAACAACCGCACCTAATTCCAAATCATGCGTCGTATAATTTTGCTCGTGAATCTTCAATTGTCTAGACGCATAAGCAATCACCTTCCTCCGTTGCATTAATACACAACCGAGACCTTGCTTTGATGCGTCACAATAAATCACAAAATCATCATTCCCTTCAGGCAATGACAATATAGGTGCCGTAGTTAGCTTTTTCTTCAATAATTGAAACGCCTTCTCTTGTTCATCCTTCCATTCAAATTTCTTCCCTTTATGCAGTCAAGGGTTTTGCTATTTTGGAGAAATCTTGGATGAATCTTCTGTAGTAACCAGCCAATCCTAAAAATTGACGTATATGCTTCGGAGTTTTTGGGGTTTCCCACTTTTCAACAGTTTCGATCTTTGCCGGGTCTACCTGGATACCTTCTTTGTTCACTATGTGACCGAGGAATTGAACTTTCTTCCAACCAAAATGCACACTTTGAAAACTTAGCGTACAGTTTTTTTTCCTCAATACTTCTAGCACTTTTCTCAAATGTTCTTCGTGCTCTTGATCATTCTTTGAGTAAATAAGTATGTCATCGATGAAAATAATGATAAACTTGTCAAGATATGGCCCACACACTAGGTTCATAAGGTCCATGAACACAGCTGGTGCGTTAGTCAATCCAAACGGCATAACCATAAACTCGTAATGACCATAACGCGTCCTAAAAGCAGTTTTTGGAATATCATCCTCCTTTACTCGCATTTGATGATATCCAGAACGTAAATTGATCTTCGAATAAACCGACGAGCCTTGTAGTTGATCAAATAAGTCGTCAATTCTCGACAGTGGATAACGGTTTTTGATGGTAAGTTTGTTCAACTCTCTGTAGTCAATACACAACCTAAATGTACCATCCTTCTTCTTGACAAACAAAATAGGAGCTCCCCATGGTGATGTGCTTGGTCGAATGAAACCACGTTCTAATAGTTCTTGCAGTTGGCTTTGCAGTTCTTTCATCTCGCTGGGTGCGAGTCTATAAGGAGCACAAGCTATTGGTGCAGCTCCTGTTATAAGATCTATTTGAAATTCAACAGATCGATGTGGAGGTAGCTCTGGTAATTCTTTCGGAAATACATCGGGAAATTATTTTGCGACGGGAACATCATTGATGCTCGTTTCTTCAGTTTGTACTTTCTCGATGTGTGCTAGAACAGCATAGCAACCTTTTCTTATTAGTTTTTGTGCCTTCAAATTTTTAATAAGATGTAGCTTCGTGTTGCCCTTTTCTCCGTACACCATTAAGGGTTCTCCTTCTTCTCGTACAATGCGAATTGCATTTTTATAACATACGATCTCTTCTTTCACCTTCTTCAGCCAGTTCATGCCAACTATTACATCAAAACTCCCTAACTCTACGGGTATCAAATCAATCTTAAATATTTCGCTACCCAGTTTAATTTCTCGATTCCGGCATATATAATCTGCTGAAATTAATTTACTGTTTGCTAATTCGAGTAAAAATTTACTATCCAACGGCGTCAATGGACAACTTAATTTAGCACAAAAATCTCTACTCATATAGCTTCTATCTGCACCCGAATCAAATAAAACGTAAGCAGATTTATTATCAATAAGAAACGTACCCGTAACAAGCTCCGAGTCTTCCTGTGCCTCTGCCGCATTAATATTGAAAACTCTTCCACGGCCTTGTCCATTCGTGTTCTCCTGGTTCAGGAAATTTCTAATAATGTGGCCCGGTTTTCCACATTTTTAACAAACTACATTGGCATAACTTGCTCCGACACTACTTGCTCCGCCATTACTCGTTCCGACACCATTTGTTCCTTTCGTTCTGGTAACCCCTGGTCCATAGACCTCACACTTCGCCGCGCTATGACCATTTCTTTTACACTTGTTGCAAAATTTGGTGCAGAACCCCGAGTGATACTTTTCACAGCATAGCTGCTTCTGATTGTTGTTATTGTTGTTGGGATGATTGTTGTAGTTGCTGTTGTTGTTGTTGTTGTTGTTGTTGTTGTTGTTGGGCCGTTTGTTGTAGTTGCGATTAATGTTGCGATTGTTGGGATAGTTGTTGCGATTATTGTTGTAATTGCTTTTGTTGTTGTATTGGTGATTCTTATCACCGTTTTCCTCCCACTTTCTTTTAACTTGCTTCACATTGGCCTCTTCAGCCGCCTGTTCTTTAATTCTTTCCTCAATCTGGTTCACTAGTTTGTGAGCCATTCTACATGCCTGTTGTATGGAGGCGGGCTCGTGTGAACTTATATCTTCTTGGATTCTTTCCTGTAATCCTTTCACAAACGCGTCGATCTTCTCTTCCTCATCTTCGAACGCTCTCGGACACAATAGGCACAATTCTGTGAATCGTCTTTTGTACGTGGTAATATCAAATCCTTGGGTTCGTAACCATCTAAGTTCTGTCTTGAGCTTATTGACCTCGGTTCTGGGACGGTACTTCTCGTTCATCAAGTGCTTGAATGCTGACCACGGTAGTGCGTAAGCATCATCTTGTCCCACTTACTCTAGATAGGTATTCCACCATGTTAACGAAGTACCTGTGAAGGTATGCGTAGCGTACTTTACTTTGTCCTCTTCAGTACACTTACTTATGGCAAACACCGATTCGACCTTCTCGGTCCACCGTTTCAATCCGATCGGTCCTTCGGTTCCATCAAATTCCAAAGGTTTGCAGGCAGTGAATTCTTTGTAGGTGCATCCTACATGATTTCTTGCACCGTTAGCTGCATTTCTAGATTCGGAGTTATTGTTGGTATGTAGCGCAGCCTGTACTGCGGATATGTTTAAAGCAAGAAAGGCACGAAATTCCTCTTTGCTCATATTCAAGGTGTGTCGAGTAGTCGGTGCCATTTCCTTCAAAATAGTCAAATGAAACGAGTTAATCATATAGAATATCAAGAGTAGTCAATAGTTTTTCGCAGCGTAATATGAACTTATTTATAAAAGCTATTTCTTCATATTAGCGTTTTATACTCTTTAATTCGGGTAGTACATACCCGTTAAGTTCATACTTAGTAGCTAACATACCATTTCAACTACTACAATTCTATATGAAAAACTAATCACAAAAAAAAAAATATCATATTCAAACCTTTATACAATAACTTGCAAACTTACAATACCCCTTTTTTTTTACACATAGCATGAAATATAGCACATAAAACTTTGATACAAAGTAGTTGCGAAGAAAATTCTAGTTAATAAATAAGGCGTTCAGCAAAGACAATAAAGACACGTAATTCATACGCCCAGAAACAAGTCATGCATTCTGGTTTTACTAATACCACTTCCCATCCTTGGTTTTGTGGAACATAACCGTTATAACCGATAGTAAGACAATGTGTTGTAACGTCGTCAAAAGGATGAAGGTTACGTAATGACCAACAGTCTCGTAATAACCTAAAAACCTCATTTCTTACCCCAATTACCGACTCCGTCACTTGTGGGAACGTTTTGTTTAATAGTTGTAGCCCGATGTTCTTGTTCTCACTTTGGTGAGAAGCGAACATTACTAACCCGTAAGCATAAAATGCTTCTTTATGTTGCATGTTAGCCACTTTTTCTAAATCACGAAGTCCTATATTCGGATATATTGAGTCAAAATAATTTCTTAACCCGTTGCGTAAAATAGCATTTGGGTTCCCCGCAATATATGCGTCAAAGTAAACACATCGTAACTTATGGATTTCCCAATGTGATATCCCCTATGTTTCGAACGAAAGCCTTTTATAAATCAAGGCATTCTTGGAACATTCTTCGAATGTCTTACAAACTGATCTCGTCTTAAATAGTTGTGCTGAGGAATTCTGACCGACTCTAGACAAGATTTCATCAATCATGTCTCCGGGTAGGTCTCTTAAAATATTGGGTTGTCTATCCATTTTGTGTTTTTATACTGTAAAATAGACAAGAGTTAGATTCATAAAAAAAATACTTATTAATACAAGCAATTTTTACATATATCATAAAGCATAAGCACACTATATTACATATATTACACCACACGAATATAACTATCTTATTCCGACTCGCTCGTTTCTTCTTCTTCGGTTTTGGTTCATTTTGACAAGTTTCTAGGGATATATGATGTTCCCCTAATACGAGCCGTCATTTTCCACATTGGTTTAGAAAAACCTGGTGGTTTAGAGGTTCCCGGGTTATTGTCACAACTTAAGAAATACGGGTGTTGACGATACATATAAAGTTCATCGGGTTTGGAATCAAATTTCTCTATTTTTATGCCCTTTCCCTTATTGTTCTCTTTTGCCTTATTAAATTGTGTTGGGGTAATTTCTATAACATCATCGGAATCCTTGTCGGGATCCGATTCATCGGAGAATTGGTAATCCTCCCAATACTTTGCTTCCTTGGCGGAAACACCATTGACCATAATTAACTTTGGTCGGTTGGTTGAGGATTTTCTTCTACTTAACTATTTTATTATTTTCCCCACTGGTTCTATTTCTTCTTTCGGTTCTGATTCTTCTTCCGGTTCCGATTCTTCTTCCGGTTCCGACTCTTCTTCCGGTTCCTCTTCGGGAACTTGTGAATCAGTCCACGAATCATTCCAATTTACATTTGACTCTTCATTATTATTAGGTGAGTCAATTGGACTTGTTCTAGAGGTAGACATCTATCACATAATATCAAACACGTTAAGAGATTAATATATCACATAATATTCACATGTTAAAAATATATAGTTTCCAACAAAAATGTTAAGCAATCATTTTTAAAGAAAACACGGTCGAAGTCCAGACTCACTAATGCATCCAAACAAACTCGATAAGACACACTAATGCAAATTTTCTGGTTCTCTAAGACCAACGCTCGGATACCAACTGAAATGTCCCGTTCATATTGATTATAAACGTTCCATATTAATTGATTTCGTTGCGAGGTTTTGACCTCTATATGAGACGTTTTTCAAAGACTGCATTCATTTTTAAAACAACCATAACCTTTATTTTATCAATAAAGGTTTCAAAAGCATTACGTAGATTATCAAATAATGATAATCTAAAATATACTGTTTACACACGACCATTACATAATGGTTTACAATAGAAATATATTATATCGACATATGTTTCTTGAATGCAGTTTTTACATAATATCATACAAACATGGACTCCAAACCTTGAGCACATGAAGGATTTTTAACCAATCCTTATACACTTTGAACGAAAGCGTACCGCAACTCAATCGGAGTCGAACACCACGCTAGTAGGTATAAAAGAGGCACCAAATGTTGCATCATGTAGACTCCATTACCAACACACATCGAGATTAAAAACACTCGATCTCAAGGGTTCCAACCACCCGACGAACCTCATGGTTCATCACTTCAACATAAAAGCGAACACGCGCTTAACAATCGAACACCAAAACCATTTCCGTGGCTTGGTAGAAACATTTCTCAAATATCAAGGAATGCTTGGTTGCACCAAGTCTTACGCCCTTCGCCCGACAATCAAACGTCACCATAGGGTACTTCCATTAGGAACGTCACCCATAACAACAATATGCACAACACAAGGCATTAACATCTCAAACTCAAACGGCATCGAACATTCCCAAGACTTGTGACCCCTCATGCCACCATTGTAACATCTAGACGCGCTAGAATTCGATATACTCGTCCGCGTACCACCCGTGCTCACACTCGGACCCTTAGTCCTCTTACTCGGAGCACCATAAGGAACAACCCTTCTATCCCTTGAAGGCTCACCCTTCTTCGATCGTGTATGCGACTCGAAACCCCTAGCCAAGTCGAATAATTCCGAAAACGATTTCGCTTGACCACGACTAATTTTACTTTTCAAGTCGTCATTCAAAGTCCAATAGAAATCCCCCATTAACAAACGATCACTTCCCAAATACTCCGGACAAAAACGAGCCTTCGCCATAAAGGTCGTCTTGAGAGTATTTAAATCCATAGATCCTTGTCGCAAATTTCGCAACTCATTACGCAATTCCCACAAATCGGCCGAAGTCCGGAATTCCTCGAAGAATTCCTCCTTAAATTCGTCCCACGATAAGGCCATAAACGTTTCACCACCAACAAGATCAATCTTACCATCCAACCAATCCCTTGCCCTACCCCGCAACAAACTAGTTGCGAGCCTCGTCTTCTTCTCGGGAGGGCAATCAATCGTGCGAAAACGCCCTTCGACATCTGAAATCCAAGTTGTGCTTACCAATGGATCCGGTTTCCCGTTGTACATCGGTGGTTTAGTCCTCATGAAGCTCTTAAGATAACGCTTCATTTCGCCACTACTTTGAAGTTTGGAATACTTCCTATCCATTTCTTCTCGAAACGCTCTCATTTGCTCCGCAACGGCGGCCGCAACTCTAGCGTTAAACTCCACGTTATTCGCCTCGATCTCGTTTCGCGTCGTCAATCTCAAAATGCAAAACGATTAGATCACGAACGTATAAAATCGCACGCACAACTCCGTCCCATCTTGCTAAACACTCGTCGTACATCACTCGTTAGACACGATTTGTACCCGTAATAAGGTTTGCAAGTTCTTATTACGCACACACGCCGCATCGACTCGTTAGTACAACGACCGCCTCGCTCGATGATAAGAACAAACACAACCAAAATTCTACGCGATACAAACACACGCGAGAATTATTACCACAACACAAAAGCATATTAATAATATCCGCATTACTAATATATACGTTAGTCGACCGATAAACAAGGCACTAACTAAACCCATTCCGACCCGAAATCCTACAAGTCCCGCAACAATTTAAGCACACACAAAAGTCTAAGTCTAGGCACCTATCTCAAGTCACCTAAATCCCTTAGACCATGCTCTGATACCACTTGTAACAACCCAAACCAAACCACGACAATTCCCGTTAAATTTCACAACATAAAAAAAATTTTCTGGTGCAGTTCAGTTGCGCGGCGCGCCAGGTGGGTGCGCGGCGCGCCAAACCACCTGGACAGCCCGCTGTCCCCGGAAGTCAATTTAACGAAAATGTTTGACTAGTTCCCGACATTTTTAGCCAAAACGCTTTTAACCATAAATTCATATATATAAAACTAGCACGTTTAATTAATAAAATTAAGTTTACGAAGCGGGTCCCACAACGACCCATTTTACCACCTTAAGTACCGAAATACAATATTTGACCAAAAGACTTTTAATACAACAAAGCCGAGCATGGCGATTGGGAATACGCTACCCAATCCTAAATGATCCAAAAGTAAGTCACTAAAGCAACTATGCACGTCTTCTAGTCCTCGCGCTTACCCGAGCCACCAATCCACATGCGATCTATAAAAAGAGTCAACAACGAGAGGGTAAGCTAACGCTTAGTGAATGATAATATACTACATACATATATATGTATAAAATGGACACGCCACATAAATAAACAAATACCGCATACCGGAGCGTCCAAGCCTAAAGGCAAGCTAATCTAAGTATACCATACGATCACTAAGCAACAAGCTAATAATACCATCAATAAGGTAAGTTCACCAACGTCAATGTGAACAACGCCAATAACTACCCCCGGAGGGTTAACTACATCACGACAACACAACATTAATCACAAATTAGCAATTCGACAATCATGCAACATATCGTGCATATACCAATAACCGCAAGTCCACAATAGCTAGCAATACCAAAAGCATATAGTTCATAATTAAATATGCCAATACATAACTCATACAACCATGGTTAACCAATTCGAACAAGGGAAACGGTACATACAAGACCGTTGGAGTTCATAACATCCGTTAGTGCTACTTAATCAACGCGTAGTCACTAATCCCCCGGGTGATGTCTTAAACAACGCGACTCACTCACCCTTTACAATGTGGCGTCTTAAACAACGCGACGATTCCACATGCCATTCAATACGATGGATGGTGTCTTAAACAACGCGACATCCCCTCCATTACATTGTGGTGTCTTAAACAACGCGACATCCACTTCTTTACCATGTGGTGTCTTAAACAACGCGACATCCACTTCTTTACAATGTGGTGTCTTAAGCAACGCGACAATGCCACATTCATACGACACAAATAAATACATTATATACACATACGCATAATTATTCCACTCACAACCACGTGTGATAACGTACACCCAAAATGTGTACTTTGCTAAAGGTAGTCAACCAAAACGCACAACCGTGCCAATTGGACCTATGCACAAGTCCATCAAATCCACCTATATGTGAAGTGAGCTCTATAGCCGAGAATCACTTCACCCGACCCGCACCCATCCTACACATACATATGCATATAGGATATTAACACTCACCTTGAAGTCTTGATGAAAGCTTCCAAATAATCTGCAACTCGCCAATGGAAAATACCTATTCCATTATCATAATTACAACAATACACTTAGAATGGATTCACAAATTAACCCAAATTGACACTTAGTGCAAATTTGACCCAAATGCACTTCCAAGTACAAAACGCGCCCAAAATTAACCAATAATCACTAACACAAGTGAGAATGGTCTTAATACGCCAATTAAACCCGATCATAGGTGTTAAACACCTATCTTGCCCAAAATGACACTTAAACCCTAGTTTGACCCATAAGAAGTCAATATCACGCTATTAGCAAGTTTTGACACCAAAACATATTTAACTCGGTTTAACACTTCAACTTAATCCATTTTAAGTTTATAAACTTTGTTAAATCGCCAATTGGGTCATAATCACCACCAAACCCTAATTTGACCCAAAGTCACAATTAGTCAACCAAATTACCCTAAATGGGTTTCAACACTTCCATAATCACCTACTTAAGTGATTAAACTCAAATTAAAGTTCTAAACATGGCCAATTAGTTCGCCAACTCAAAATCCACCAACAATTAACAACAAACCCGATTACTAGCTTCACTAAACCCATTTCATCACATAAAAGGGTTTTACAACTAATTAACTCAAAACCCTAACTTGAACATCAAATTAAATAATTGAAATTCGGAGTTTGAGCTTACCAATACTATCACCGTGTAGCCGAGAACGAAAGGAACAACTTTAAAACCCGAGACTTTGAACGATTCGAGCTTCTTCCTCACCAAAACCTCCAATCTCTCTCTAAACTCTTACTCTCTCTCTAAAAATGGATGAAGATGATGAGTGGATGTGAAATATGATCCAAACTGATCAAAGGATCAGTTTTGATGACCCTAAACCGACCCCAAGTGAAAAGACCAAAGTACCCTTCATTTAAAGCCTTTAAAAAGGCTGAAAATTGCTTCTGCACCAATCGGCGCGCCGCGCCACTTTGTGGAGCGCCGCTCCACTCTGCAGGTCAGATTTCAGAAACTTGTTTTGGCCATAACTTTTTGACCGTAGCTCCGTTTTCGATGAACCAAATATCGTTGGAAACGTAATAAGATTTTCTTTCCAATGGTAAGGCTTTGAAACATTAACACCAACTTTATTTGGGGTTGAAAAGATACGTACACTCCTCGTCACTTCAGACAATGTCCAGTTTCCTCCAACGTTCGAGCAAGCAACACGTACATGCTTCGTACACTTCATACATGCATAGTACACCATAAATACATTATCTACAATAAATATTTGGGTCTTACAGGGTTCGTAACCCTCTAAGTTCTGTCTTGAGCTTATTGACCTCGGTTCTGGGACGGTACTTCTCGTTCATCAAGTGCTTGAATGCTGACCACGGTAGTGCGTAAGCATCATCTTGTCCCACTTACTCTAGATAGGTATTCCACCATGTTAACGAAGTACCTGTGAAGGTATGCGTAGCGTACTTTACTTTGTCCTCTTCAGTACACTTACTTATGGCAAACACCGATTCGACCTTCTCGGTCCACCGTTTCAATCCGATCGGTCCTTCGGTTCCATCAAATTCCAAAGGTTTGCAGGCAGTGAATTCTTTGTAGGTGCATCCTACATGATTTCTTGCACCGTTAGCTGCATTTCTAGATTCGGAGTTATTGTTGGTATGTAGCGCAGCCTGTACTGCGGATATGTTTAAAGCAAGAAAGGCACGAAATTCCTCTTTGCTCATATTCAAGGTGTGTCGAGTAGTCGGTGCCATTTCCTTCAAAATAGTCAAATGAAACGAGTTAATCATATAGAATATCAAGAGTAGTCAATAGTTTTTCGCAGCGTAATATGAACTTATTTATAAAAGCTATTTCTTCATATTAGCGTTTTATACTCTTTAATTCGGGTAGTACATACCCGTTAAGTTCATACTTAGTAGCTAACATACCATTTCAACTACTACAATTCTATATGAAAAACTAATCACAAAAAAAAAATATCATATTCAAACCTTTATACAATAACTTGCAAACTTACAATACCCCTTTTTTTTTACACATAGCATGAAATATAGCACATAAAACTTTGATACAAAGTAGTTGCGAAGAAAATTCTAGTTAATAAATAAGGCGTTCAGCAAAGACAATAAAGACACGTAATTCATACGCCCAGAAACAAGTCATGCATTCTGGTTTTACTAATACCACTTCCCATCCTTGGTTTTGTGGAACATAACCGTTATAACCGATAGTAAGACAATGTGTTGTAACGTCGTCAAAAGGATGAAGGTTACGTAATGACCAACAGTCTCGTAATAACCTAAAAACCTCATTTCTTACCCCAATTACCGACTCCGTCACTTGTGGGAACGTTTTGTTTAATAGTTGTAGCCCGATGTTCTTGTTCTCACTTTGGTGAGAAGCGAACATTACTAACCCGTAAGCATAAAATGCTTCTTTATGTTGCATGTTAGCCACTTTTTCTAAATCACGAAGTCCTATATTCGGATATATTGAGTCAAAATAATTTCTTAACCCGTTGCGTAAAATAGCATTTGGGTTCCCCGCAATATATGCGTCAAAGTAAACACATCGTAACTTATGGATTTCCCAATGTGA
The DNA here is from genome assembly GCF_046630445.1 of Rutidosis leptorrhynchoides. NCBI lineage: Eukaryota > Viridiplantae > Streptophyta > Magnoliopsida > Asterales > Asteraceae > Rutidosis > Rutidosis leptorrhynchoides. The sequence goes on from NC_092341.1 coordinate 223,358,804, forward strand.
TATCCCCTATGTTTCGAACGAAAGCCTTTTATAAATCAAGGCATTCTTGGAACATTCTTCGAATGTCTTACAAACTGATCTCGTCTTAAATAGTTGTGCTGAGGAATTCTGACCGACTCTAGACAAGATTTCATCAATCATGTCTCCGGGTAGGTCTCTTAAAATATTGGGTTGTCTATCCGTTTTGTGTTTTTATACTGTAAAATAGACAAGAGTTAGATTCATAAAAAAAATACTTATTAATACAAGCAATTTTTACATATATCATAAAGCATAAGCACACTATATTACATATATTACACCACACGAATATAACTATCTTATTCCGACTCGCTCGTTTCTTCTTCTTCGGTTTTGGTTCATTTTGACAAGTTTCTAGGGATATATGATGTTCCCCTAATACGAGCCGTCATTTTCCACATTGGTTTAGAAAAACCTGGTGGTTTAGAGGTTCCCGGGTTATTGTCACAACTTAAGAAATACGGGTGTTGACGATACATATAAAGTTCATCGGGTTTGGAATCAAATTTCTCTATTTTTATGCCCTTTCCCTTATTGTTCTCTTTTGCCTTATTAAATTGTGTTGGGGTAATTTCTATAACATCATCGGAATCCTTGTCGGGATCCGATTCATCGGAGAATTGGTAATCCTCCCAATACTTTGCTTCCTTGGCGGAAACACCATTGACCATAATTAACTTTGGTCGGTTGGTTGAGGATTTTCTTCTACTTAACTATTTTATTATTTTCCCCACTGGTTCTATTTCTTCTTTCGGTTCTGATTCTTCTTCCGGTTCCGATTCTTCTTCCGGTTCCGACTCTTCTTCCGGTTCCTCTTCGGGAACTTGTGAATCAGTCCACGAATCATTCCAATTTACATTTGACTCTTCATTATTATTAGGTGAGTCAATTGGACTTGTTCTAGAGGTAGACATCTATCACATAATATCAAACACGTTAAGAGATTAATATATCACATAATATTCACATGTTAAAAATATATAGTTTCCAACAAAAATGTTAAGCAATCATTTTTAAAGAAAACACGGTCGAAGTCCAGACTCACTAATGCATCCAAACAAACTCGATAAGACACACTAATGCAAATTTTCTGGTTCTCTAAGACCAACGCTCGGATACCAACTGAAATGTCCCGTTCATATTGATTATAAACGTTCCATATTAATTGATTTCGTTGCGAGGTTTTGACCTCTATATGAGACGTTTTTCAAAGACTGCATTCATTTTTAAAACAACCATAACCTTTATTTTATCAATAAAGGTTTCAAAAGCATTACGTAGATTATCAAATAATGATAATCTAAAATATACTGTTTACACACGACCATTACATAATGGTTTACAATAGAAATATATTATATCGACATATGTTTCTTGAATGCAGTTTTTACATAATATCATACAAACATGGACTCCAAATCTTGTCCTTATTTTAGTATGCAACAGCGGAAGCTCTTAATATTCACCTGAGAATAAAGATTTTTAAACGTTAACAAAAATGTTGGTGAGTTATAGGTTTAACCTATATATATATATATATATATATATATATATATATATATATCAAATCGTAACAATAGACCACAAGATTTCATATTTCACTATACATCCCATACATAGAGATAAAAATCATTCATATGGTGAACACCTGGTAACTGACATTAACAAGATGCATATATAAGAATATCCCCATCATTCCGGGATCCTCCTTCGGACATGATATAAATTTCGAAGTACTAAAGCATCCGGTACTTTAGATGGGGCTTGTTGTAGCGACCCGACCAAATCGTCATTGACGGCGCCGTCTACTTAGGTCCCGTTACGTGGTCATAAGTCTTTAAGACAAAGTTTGACCAAAATATGTCGCCTTCATTTCAAAATAAAGATTGTTCCCAAAGTTTACAAGAATTGTTCAACCAATAGTTAAGTTACAACGTTATAATACGAATGAAATCTGGGTGACACGGTTTAAAGTAAAGTCAAAAGACGCTCCATGAAATGCACATATACTCGACATCCAATGCAAGTATCAAATAATGAGCGGAAGCATGTATCATGTATCGTTCAAGGACCTGAGAAAAACATAGAAATCTGTCAACGAAAACGTTGGTGAAATCATAGGTTTAAGTAAGTAAGTACAAGTGAACCACAAGATTTGCATCAATGAAATAATAGTAATACATTCCAAAAGTTTGTTTCACGAGCACCCAATTATCAAAGCTTAACATTCCTTCCATTGTATACCCCATCACTTAGTGCTAGAACAAACACTGATTCTCGAAAATATATTTCATCCGTAGACGGTAGCGAACCGTCAAAGATGAGGGTTGTCAACCCATATGGCCATATAACATAAGTTCTCGCTTACACCCGGCAAGTGTAACTAATGATAATCGAATTGAGGATTTTTGTTCTAAACTCGTATGTAGAATGTTTGTTTTCCCGTTCTTGTGTTCACTTAGTTCAAAAGAATCGTTTATGTTTTCTCATCCCAATATAAGTTCAAAAAGAGTAAAAGTGGGACTATGATCTCACCTTGAGTGCACGAGTAGTAAAGTACTTCGACAAGTAAACGTGTGCAAAGAACAATACTAGTCTTGACCTAAACAAATAGGTCGTATCAATAACGGTAAACACGATAGGTCAAAGATGTTCAATTAGTCCGATGGCTCGTTACGACTCGATTATTTAGCATGTGAAATCAAATTGTCAATTTTCATGCAAGATACAAGTATATAAACAAGTTAGGAAGGTTGCAAAATCATTTGGTTAAGTTTGACAAAAAGTCAAACTTTGGTCGGTCAAAGTCAACGAAAAAGTCAACACGTTCGGGTCGTGTCCCGAACTATTTTTCTGAGGTTTTTAATCATGTATGAGCATGTTAGGACAAGTTACATGTGAATCGGAGGTGCGTAGCATAGCAAACATTATTCGAAAATTGACCAAGTTGGACAGACCCAAACGGCGCGCCGCGCGGGTATATGGCGCGCCGCGCGGGTACCTGTGCAGAGAATTCTGGCAGTTTTTAAGTTTTATGCACGAACCTAACTTCAAACAATCACCATTTATGATCCGCAAACAATCAAGACAAGTATCTTATACCGTTGGGAAGGTAATTTGACGAGGAAAACAACTAAACACATTTCATCAATCAATCTACCTATTACAACAACCAAAACCGCATCTAATGCTTAACATTAACCGCATACAAGTTCATAAATGCAATTCAATGATTCGGGCAACCAATTTACATGAATGATATGCCGTTTCGAAGGTAATCAAGCATACAATCCAACTAAACACTTACCAATAATAATCCATGGCATTCAATGCATCAAAAGTCCATTTCAAGTTCATCAAACCCTAACCCAAATTCACCAAAATCACTAATCAAGTTCATGAAGTTTTCTAAGGCAACCTACACATCAAATTGAAGCTAGTGATGCTAGTAACACAATTAAAACATCAACTTTTAACATCTAACAACATATGATCATCCAAAATTCAAGAACAACACACCAAAATTCAAGTTCATGCTACTTACACTAAAACAACGAGATCGAGCATATAAATCATATATTCGTGTTAGACTTGAGCCATAGACACTAATTAACACTTTTATAAGTTAAAAACATCAAGAATACAAAATCTAGTGATTTTAGAAAGTTACCCAAATGAGATGAAGTTGGTACCAAAATGAAGAGGATGAAGAGAGGATCACAAATATGTAGTTTATTTTGTTGTAAGCCTCCTAGATCGAATTTAGATGATGGTTGAATGAATTTGGTTTTGAGTGTGTGTTCTTGCTAGAGAGAAAGAGAGAGAGATGGAGGTGGAAATGAATGGGTGAAAGGGGTTTGACCCTTTGACCTAGTCAAGGGTTTGATCCCTTGTCAAGTTTAGTCCCTCAACTTTCGCTCGGGTGCGGGAATTACCTAAACGAGATAATTTAAAACGCGTATCAACGGGAGATGTTATAAACATATAACGGACTTTATATTAGTATAACGGAAAAGTAAACGGAAAAAGGTGGGATGTTACATTACCTACTCCTTAAAAGAAATTTCGTCCCGAAATTTAAGTAGGCGTAGTAGTCGTTGTTTCTTCCTTGAGATCTTGCGTTTCTGAATTCACAAATAGATGAGGATACTTCCTTTGCATTTGATCTTGTCTTTCCCAAGTAAACTCGGGTCCTCTTTTGGCATTCCAACGAACCTTGACAATCGGGATTCGGCTTTGTTTCAATGCCTTGACGGAGGTGTCCACAATTTCAACCGGTTCCTCCACAAAATGAAGTTTGTCATCAATAGTAAGTTCTTCGTGAGGGATGACGATATCGGGTTCGGCAAGACACTTTTTCAAGTTAGATACATGGAAGGTAGGATGAACGGAGTTCAATTGAGGCGGAAGATCTAAACGATAAGCAACGGTTCCAATACGCTCCAAGATTTCGAAAGGACCAATATACCGCGGATTTAGCTTCCCGCGTTTCCCAAAACGGATTACACCCTTCCAAGGTGCGACTTTTAACATTACTCGGTCACCGACTTGAAATTCAAGATCGTTGCGTCGTTTGTCGGTATAGCTCTTTTGACGACTTCGGGCCGTCCTAAGCCTATCTCGGATTTGAACGATTTTCTCGGTGGTTTCGTGAATGAGTTCGGGTCCGGTAATTTGCACGTCGCCTACCTCGGCCCAACAAAGAGGTGAACGACATTTGCGGCCATATAGCGCTTCAAAAGGTGCGGCTTTAATACTCGCGTGATAACTATTGTTGTAAGAGAACTCGGCGAGAGGTAAGTGCTTGTCCCAAGCTTTTCCGAAATCAACTACGTAAGCTCGTAACATGTCCTCTAAGGTTTGAATTGTACGTTCGCTTTGTCCATCGGTTTGAGGATGATATGCGGTGCTCATGTCTAAACGCGTTCCCAACGCTTCTTGCAATGTACGCCAAAATCTAGAAACAAAACGGCCATCTCGGTCGGAGATAATCGATAAAGGTACACCGTGTCGGGCTACGATCTCCTTAATGTAAAGTTGTGCAAGTTTCTCCATTTTGTCCGTTTCTTTCATGGCCAGGAAGTGTGCGGATTTGGTGAGACGGTCAACAATAACCCAAATGGTATCATAACCGCCCGTCGTTTTTGGTAGTTTGGTGATAAAATCCATCGTTATTCTTTCCCACTTCCATTGCGGGATCTCGGGTTGTCGAAGTAGTCCGGACGGTCTTTGGTGTTCGGCTTTGACTTTGGAACATGTCAAACACTTGGAAACATAAGTAGCTACGTCCCTTTTGATGTTCGGCCACCAATATAGCTGTTTAAGGTCGTGGTACATCTTATTGGCACCGGGGTGAATCGAGTATCGTGACTTATGGGCTTCATCTAAAATAAGGCTTCGTAGGTCCCCATAACTAGGCACCCAAATCCTTCCGGCGAAATATCGGAGTCCGGTTTCTTTAACTTCGAATCGAGAGGTGAGGACGTTCAAGTGTTCGAGAGAGATGTTTTCATCCTTGAGAGCCTCATCTTGGGCTACCCGAATTTGGCTATTAAGGTTTGTGTGGATGGTGATGTTTAAGGCTCGGACACGAAGAGGCACCACTCTTTCTTTTCGACTTAAGGCATCGGCTACTACATTTGCCTTCCCGGGATGGTAACGAAGCTCGCAATCGTAATCGTTTAAGGTTTCAATCCACCTTCGTTGTCTCATGTTTAGTTGCTTTTGATCGAAAATGTGTTGGAGACTTTTGTGGTCGGTAAAGATAGTAGTCTTGGTTCCATAAAGATAGTGTCTCCACATTTTAAGTGCAAAGACAACGGCTCCGAGTTCGAGATCATGTGTCGTATAGTTTCGTTCATGAATTTTGAGTTGTCGAGAAGCATAAGCAATGACTTTCGTTCGTTGCATCAATACACACCCAAAACCATGTTTTGAGGCATCGCAATATACAACAAAGTCATCATTGCCTTCGGGAAGTGACAAGATAGGAGCGGTGGTTAGCTTCGTTTTCAAGATTTGGAATGCGGATTCATGTTCGGTCGCCCAAATGAACTTCTTTCCCTTGTGAGTCAATGCGGTTAGAGGACGTGCAATCAAAGAGAAATTTTCGATGAATCTACGATAGTACCCGGCGAGACCCAAAAATTGACGAATGTGAGTAGGAGTAGTAGGAGTCTCCCATTTGCTAATGGCTTCGATTTTCGTTAGATCGACTTTAATACCTTGGTCACTTACAACATGACCAAGAAATTGAACTTCCTTTAACCAAAATTCACACTTGGAGAATTTGGCATAGAGTTGTTCTTGTCTTAAAAGTTCAAGCACAAGTCGGAGATGTTGTTCGTGCTCTTCTTCATTTTTAGAATAGATCAATATGTCATCGATGAACACAATAACGAATTTATCGAGATACGGTTTGCACACGCGGTTCATAAGATCCATGAACACCGCCGGTGCGTTAGTGAGACCAAATGGCATGACAAGGAATTCATAACTACCATAACGAGTTCGGAAAGCGGTTTTGGAGACATCTTCCCCCTTAACCCTCAATTGATGATAACCCGAGCGGAGATCGATTTTCGAATATACACAAGACCCTTGTAGTTGATCAAAGAGGTCATCGATGCGAGGAAGAGGATATCGGTTCTTAACCGTCAATTTATTTAGTTCACGATAATCAATGCACATTCGTAGGGATCCGTCTTTCTTTTTAACAAACAAAATCGGAGCGCCCCAAGGTGAATGGCTAGGTTGGATAAAACCACGATCAAGTAGTTCTTGGATTTGACTTTGCAATTCTTGCATTTCGGATGGGGCGAGTCTATATGGTGCACGTGCTACGGGTGCGGCCCCCGGAATAAGATCGATTTGGAATTCAACCGGTCGATGAGGTGGAAGACCCGGCAATTCGTCGGGAAATACATCGGAAAAGTCACTAACAATTGGCACATCATCGATATGCTTCTCATCGGACTCGACTTTCTTAACGTGGGCAAGGATCGCAAAACAACCCTTACGGAGTAGTTTTCTAACTTTAAGGCACGAAACGAGATTGAGTCTGGTGCAACTCTTATCGCCATAAACAATCAAAGGTTCACCATTCTCGATAGGAATTCGGATTGCGTTAAGATCACAAAGGATGTGAGATTTCGTTTTGACTAACCAATTCATACCGATTATTACATCAAAGCTTCCTAGTTCCATGGGTATCAAGTCAATTTCAAATTCCTTACCCAAAATGTTTAACGCACACCCCCGGTAATATGTGTCGGCACTTAATAGTTTCCCGTTAGCCACTTCAATGGTATAAGGGGTATCTAATGGAAGAGGTGGAGTGCTAAAAGAATGAGTCAAAGTCTTGGATACAAAGCATTTATCGGCACCTGAATCGAATAAGCAAGAGACATAAGAATTGTTGAGAAGAAACGTACCCGTGACTAGTTCAGTGTCATCCCGGGCTTCCTCGGTGTTTATGTTGAAAGCTCGGCCGCGCGTAATGGGGTTATCTTTCTTCTTTGGGCATGCATTTCTAAAATGACCCGTTTGGCCACATTCGTAACAAGTGCCCGTCTTTGGTGCATTGGGCCACTTTCGAGCGACGGGAGTGGCACTTTTACAATCGTTGGCCTTATGACCAACTCCTTGGCACCGGTGGCAAATTAACTTACTACATTCGCCAAAGTGATGTTTGTTGCATTTGTTGCAAAGAGGTAGGTTCCCGGCATAACCTTTCTTGCCGTCGGAGGTGTAAGGCTTCTTAGCAAAGTTGTTGTTGCTTGATTGGGAGGGTTCCCACTTTCTTTTGTTGCCGCCCGATTTATCCTCGGCCTTAGGTGCCGGAACTACGATTTCGTCAACCGTTTCAATTAGTTGGCGAGCCATGTTCATAGCGGCTTGATGAGTAGTGGGTTTGGATGACATCACCCCTTGTTTGATGCTTTTTGGAAGACCGAGCATGTAGAGCTCAATCCTTTGAGATTCGGGGTTAACAAGATTAGGACACATCAAGGATAGTTCGGCGAAGCGTTGATTATAAGCTTTAAGATCGTTTCTGACCGCTTTCAAAGCTCTTAGTTCTTCCTCAAGCTTTCGGGTTTCTTCGCGCGGAAAATATTCAACAATCATCTTTTCCTTTAGATCGGCCCAAGAGAGGGCATGAGCTTCATCGGTACCCACCGATTGAACATAGGTGTTCCACCATGTTAGAGCAATTCCGGAGAAAGTGTGAGTGGAGTATTTGACCTTGTCTTGGTCCCGGCAACCGCTTATGCTAAAGACGGCCTCGGTTTGTTCAAACCAACGAGTAAGCACAACCGGTCCCCCGGTTCCATCATAAGTGTGGGGTTTGCACCCCATGAAAGCTTTGTAGGAGCTCCCTTCGCTAGAGTTACCGGCTCCTTGGTTGTTGTTGTTGTTGTTGTTGTGGTTGTTATTATTATTGTTGTTGGATGAGTGACCGGCCATGGCCGCATCTACGGCGGTGGCTATCATCCGTTCGAGAGCTTGTTCGGGAGTTTCATTGCGGCGTACACGACGAGGAGCCATTGTTCCTTCAAGACACAAGAATATCATTGATTAGTATTCTCAATAATACTAACCGTGATATAGAATAAAGATAAAGAGAAGTTTTTCCTCGACTCGCCTTAAATTCTTTATGTCATAATGTCGGAACGTTCATATGAGTCACCGTAATATAATCCCGGAAATTATATTACCCTGATTCATATGTGCATTCGACATCATTTCATATAGTCAAGGTGGCGTGTCAATCAAATTAAACAACGTGAGATTAAGATGAACTAAGAGTAGATATGAGTAGAGGCGTTCGAGTATAAATGCACAAGTAGTCAAGTAATTCCTACTTCAAGTCTATATGTCGGTTGTAGTCTAGACTCACCAATGTACCCTATGACTCGGGGTTGACACTAATGAACTCTAAATCCCTACAACCAACGCTCTGATACCATCTGTAGCGACCCGACCAAATCGTCATTGACGGCGCCATCTACTTAGGTCCCGTTACGTGGTCATAAGTCTTTAAGACAAAGTTTGACCAAAATATGTCGCCTTCATTTCAAAATAAAGATTGTTCCCAAAGTTTACAAGAATTGTTCAACCAATAGTTAAGTTACAACGTTATAATACGAATGAAATCTGGGCGACACGGTTTAAAGTAAAGTCAAAAGACGCTCCATGAAATGCACATATACTCGACATCCAATGCAAGTATCAAATAATGAGCGGAAGCATGTATCATGTATCGTTCAAGGACCTGAGAAAAACATAGAAATCTGTCAACGAAAACGTTGGTGAAATCATAGGTTTAAGTAAGTAAGTACAAGTGAACCACAAGATTTGCATCAATGAAATAATAGTAATACATTCCAAAAGTTTGTTTCACGAGCACCCAATTATCAAAGCTTAACATTCCTTCCATTGTATACCCCATCACTTAGTGCTAGAACAAACACTGATTCTCGAAAATATATTTCATCCGTAGACGGTAGCGAACCGTCAAAGATGAGGGTTGTCAACCCATATGGCCATATAACATAAGTTCTCGCTTACACCCGGCAAGTGTAACTAATGATAATCGAATTGAGGATTTTTGTTCTAAACTCGTATGTAGAATGTTTGTTTTCCCGTTCTTGTGTTCACTTAGTTCAAAAGAATCGTTTATGTTTTCTCATCCCAATATAAGTTCAAAAAGAGTAAAAGTGGGACTATGATCTCACCTTGAGTGCACGAGTAGTAAAGTACTTCGACAAGTAAACGTGTTCAAAGAACAATGCTAGTCTTGACCTAAACAAATAGGTCGTATCAATAACGGTAAACACGATAGGTCAAAGATGTTCAATTAGTCCTATGGCTCGTTACGACTCGATTATTTAGCATGTGAAATCAAATTGTCAATTTTCATGCAAGATACAAGTATATAAACAAGTTAGGAAGGTTGCAAAATCATTTGGTTAAGTTTGACAAAAAGTCAAACTTTGGTCGGTCAAAGTCAACGAAAAAGTCAACACGTTCGGGTCATGTCCCGAACTATTTTTCTGAGGTTTTTAATCATGTATGAGCATGTTAGGACAAGTTACATGTGAATCGGAGGTGCGTAGCATAGCAAACATTATTCGAAAATTGACCAAGTTGGACAGACCCAAACGGCGCGCCGCGCGGGTATATGGCTCGCCGCGCGGGTACCTGTGCAGAGAATTCTGGCAGTTTTTAAGTTTTATGCACGAACCTAACTTCAAACAATCACCATTTATGATCCGCAAACAATCAAGACAAGTATCTTATACCGTTGGGAAGGTAATTTGACGAGGAAAACAACTAAACACATTTCATCAATCAATCTACCTATTACAACAACCAAAACCGCATCTAATGCTTAACATTAACCGCATACAAGTTCATAAATGCAATTCAATGATTCGGGCAACCAATTTACATGAATGATATGCCGTTTCGAAGGTAATCAAGCATACAATCCAACTAAACACTTACCAATAATAATCCATGGCATTCAATGCATCAAAAGTCCATTTCAAGTTCATCAAACCCTAACCCAAATTCACCAAAATCACTAATCAAGTTCATGAAGTTTTCTAAGGCAACCTACACATCAAATTGAAGCTAGTGATGCTAGTAACACAATTAAAACATCAACTTTTAACATCTAACAACATATGATCATCCAAAATTCAAGAACAACACACCAAAATTCAAGTTCATGCTAGTTACACTAAAACAACGAGATCGAGCATATAAATCATATATTCGTGTTAGACTTGAGCCATAGACACTAATTAACACTTTTATAAGTTAAAAACATCAAGAATACAAAATCTAGTGATTTTAGAAAGTTACCCAAATGAGATGAAGTTGGTACCAAAATGAAGAGGATGAAGAGAGGATCACAAATATGTAGTTTATTTTGTTGTAAGCCTCCTAGATCGAATTTAGATGATGGTTGAATGAATTTGGTTTTGAGTGTGTGTTCTTGCTAGAGAGAAAGAGAGAGAGATGGAGGTGGAAATGAATGGGTGAAAGGGGTTTGACCCTTTGACCTAGTCAAGGGTTTGATCCCTTGTCAAGTTTAGTCCCTCAACTTTCGCTCGGGTGCGGGAATTACCTAAACGAGATAATTTAAAACGCGTATCAACGGGAGATGTTATAAACATATAACGGACTTTATATTAGTATAACGGAAAAGTAAACGGAAAAAGGTGGGATGTTACACTTGTTGGGCACGATAGATCTATCTTTAGGATTCGCGTCAATTAGGGTGTCTGTTCCCTAATTCTTAGATTACCAGACTTAATAAAAAGGGGCATATTCGATTTTGATAATTCAACCATAGAATGTAGTTTCATGTACTTGTGTCTATTTTGTAAATCATTTATAAAATCTGCATGTATTCTCATCCCAAAAATATTAGATTTTAAAAGTGGGACTATAACTCACTTTCAAAGATTTTTACTTCGTCGGGAAGTAAGACTTGGCCACTGGTCGATTCACGAACCTATGACAAATATGTACATATATATCAAAGTATATTCAAAATATATTTACAACACTTTTAATACATTTTGATGTTTTAAGTTTATTAAGTCAGCTGTCCTCGTTAGTAACCTACAACTAGTTGTCCAACGTTAGATGTACAGAAAAAATTGATATATATTATATTGAATCAATCCACGACCCAGTGTATACACGTCTCAGACTAGATCACAACTCAAAGTATATATATTTTTGGAATTAACCTCAACCCTGTATAGCTAACTCCCACATTACTACATATAGAGTGTCTATGGTTGTTCCAAATAATATATACACATGGGTCGATATGATATGTCAAAACATTTGCATACGTGTCTATGGTATCCAAAGATTACATAATATATTAGAATACATGTATAATACAATATAAGTTAGCTAGGATATGATTAATATAGATTTGTTACCAATTTTCACGTTGCTACAACAAGAAAAATTATCTAATCTTGTTTTACCCACAACTTCTTCATTTTAAATCCGTTTTGAGTGAATCAAATTGCTATGGTTTCATATTGAACTCTATTTTATGAATCTAAACAGAAAAAGTATAGGTTTATAGTCAGAAATATAAGTTACAAGTCATTTTTGTAAAGGTAGTCATTTCAGTCGAAAGAACGACGTCTAGATGACCATTTTAGAAAACATACTTCCACTTTGAGTTTAACCATGATTTTTGGATATAGTTTCATGTTCATAAGAAAAATCATTTTCCCAGAAGAACAACTTTTAAATCAAAGTTTATCATAGTTTTTAATTAACTAACCCAAAACAGCCCGCGGTGTTACTACGACGGCGTATGTCAGGTTTTACAGTGTTCTTCATGTTTCCGGGTTTTAAATCATTAAGTTAGCATATCAAATAGATATAGAACATGTGTTTATTTGATTTTAAAAGTCAAGTTAGAAGGATTAACTTTTGTTTGCGAACAAGTTTAGAATTAACTAAACTATGTTCTAGTGATTACAAGTTTAAACCTTCGAATAAGATAGCTTTATATGTATGAATCGAATGATGTTATGAACATCATTACTACCTCAAGTTTTCTGGATAAAGCTACTGGAAATGAGAAAAATGGATCTAGCTTCAAAGGATCCTTGGATGTCTTGAAAGTTCTTGAAGCAGAATCATGACACGAAAACAAGTTCAAGTAAGATTTCCACTCGAAATAAGATTGTTATAGTTATAGAAATTGAATCAAAGTTTGAATATGAGTATTACCTTGTATTAGAAAGATATCTTACTATAAATAATAAAGATTTCTTGAGGTTGGATGATCAATCTACAAGATTGGAAGTAAGCTAGCAAACTTGGAAGTATTCTTGATTTTATGAAACTAGAACTTGTAGAATTTATGAAGAACACTTAGAACTTGAAGATAGAACTTGAGAGAGATTAATTAGATGAATAAAATTGAAGAATGAAAGTGTTTGTAGGTGTTTTTGGTCGTTGGTATATGGATTAGATATAAAGGATGTGTAATTTTGTTTACATGTAAATAAGTCATGAATGATTACTCATATTTTTGTAATTTTATGAGATATTTCATGCTAGTTGCCAAATGATGGTTCCCAAATGTGTTAGGTAACTCACATGTGCTACTAAGAGCTGATCATTGGAGTGTATATACCAATAGTACATACATCTAAAAGCTGTGTATTGTACGAGTACGAATACGGGTGCATACGAGTAGAATTGTTGATGAAACTGAACGAGGATGTAATCGTAAGCATTTTTGTTAAGTAGAAGTATTTTGATAAGTGTCTTGAAGTCTTTCAAAAGTGTATGAATACATATTAAAACACTACATGTATATACATTTTAACTGAGTCGTTAAATCATCGTTAGTCGTTACATGTAAGTGTTGTTTTGGAACCTTTAGGTTAACGATCTTGTTAAATGTTGTTAACCCAATGTTTATAATATCAAATGAGATTTTAAATTATTATATTATCATGATAATATGATGTATGAATATCTCTTAATATGATATATATACATTAAATGTCGTTACAACGATAATCGTTACATGTATGTCTCGTTTCAAAATCATTAAGTTAGTAGTCTTGTTTTTACATATGTAGTTCATTGTTAATATACTTAATGATATGTTTACTTATCATAATATCATAATATCATGTTAACTATATGTCATCATATAGTTTTTACAAGTTTTAACGTTCGTGAATCGCCGGTCAACTTGGGTGGTCAATTGTCTATATGAAACCTATTTCAATTAATCAAGTCTTAACAAGTTTGATTGCTTAACATGTTGGAAACATTTAATCATGTAAATATCAATTTCATTTAATATATAAAAACATGAAATAGTTTGGGTCACTACAGCTACTTCCCCGGTATATCACCGAAATGAACTACCTTCTTGTATTGAAGGTAATGAGGAAGCAACTACCTTGGGTGTAATATTGGTGTTGGGTCTATTGCACGATACTTGAAAGAATTTACTTCCAAGCTTAGGTCTTTTTGGGATAAAACTCAACTTGGGAGACTTTACTCCCAAGCTTGGAACAAAATAAAACTTGGAAGACTTTACTTCCAAAACAACAAATGGGAGAACTTGACTCTCCCGGGAGTGTCAAAGCTCAAGGATTTTATTCACTCGGCTACTTCCTACATAACAAGCTTTTATGCTTATTTTGAGAAACGTTAGGAAGTAGAAACTACCTTTCCATAATTGATCGAACAAGGGTGCCATAGCTTTTGGCTATGGCGTGCGTTGTCTAGCAACACTAGCATGAAGGTATTGCTCTTCATCAAGAAGATAGCACACGGTGAAGCTCGGTGGCTCCTCTTCCCATGGTACTTTACATCTTAAAATGATGCAAGTATGAAATGGTGTAGATTAGGAAGTCTCCTACACCAAGTAATGCGACATTCGGGAGACTTGACTCCCTTTAATGGATGGACTTGAGTCATCCGGAAGTGTTAAAGCTTGATGCTTTAAATACTTGAGTTTTGAAACACACATGGAAGACTTTACTTCCATGCAACAACCTTGATTTCCTTAAAAATTTTAACTTTAAGCATATGGATCATTTGTAAGTGGGAGACTTTACTCCCACTTGAACATTTGCAAAAACAAAGGAAGTCTTTACTTCCTCAAAAAGGGTGGAGTTGATTCACCCTAAAAGGTAAGTTATGGCTTTATTTTACCAAAAATTTTCACTTAATTCAACAAGTTACTTGGGAAAATTTTAAAATTTTGTGATAATTCTTTAAAAATAAGTCTCTGCGAATTTATCTCTCCCCCACACTTGAGATCATGTAATGCCCTCATTACATGAAATCGAAATAAAATAATAAATTCGAGTGGGCAAAATTGGAAAAGAGATAGAAGTACCCGAGACTAAAGGCCATTTCTACAAGTAATTGTCAAATTGCATGAAGTTATCATCACATATCCACATCGCCATACTTCCTTTAGCTTTGATTTTTATTAACGAGCCTTTGTCTTGACTCGTCACCGTCTTCTTAACATTCCTTATCGGGGTGGTTCTCCCCCACACTTTATCGGACGACATGTGAAATTGGTGAAAAAAGTTCCACGGATCAAGAGAGTGAGCCAATCATTAACACCTAGGGTGCTGTATAAGAAGATCATAATCTTCTTCATTTGCATGAAGAAGATTGAACCAACTCGAGAGTCAACAAAAGACTCTCTTCCAAACACGGTTTTGAACACGAGGTTCACTTTCTTAAGCAGCTCACATAAACACGAATCATCAACCTCGGGTTGCAAAACTTCCTTAAAATCATCAATACCATACCCGAGAGGATTGTTATACACTTTGAAAGTTTCGGGTATGATATTCTCAACCTCATCATCATTATCCTCATCACTATAATCATCACTAACATCTTCACCAACTGCGAGTGGATTATCATAGACTTTAAAAGCATTGTGCGTTGGTAAAGTTTCAATCAATTCGTCATCTTCCTCATCACTTTCATTACCGTCATCAAATTCATCATCCTCATAATCTTCATCCTCTTCATCGTCTTCACTATCCTTACATTCATCTTTACCCTTCTCATCATCTTCATCGTCATCTTTATCATTGGTTATCAAAGACTCGGGTAGTTGTGCAATCTGCACTACTTCGGTCATGGCGTAAAATCTTACATCATCATCATCATAAAAGACCCAATTTCTTGACCAAGAAGTAGAGACTACGGGTGAGGTGGGTGGTGAAATGGTAGTGGATACAAAATCTTTAACTAAATGGAGCATGGAACTCACAGTTTTCTCTAAGATTTGAATTGAAACTTGTTGAATTTCTAACATTTCCCTCAAATCTATTCTCTTTTGAATTAAATCTTCCATACAGTTAAGGTGGGTTCTCACAACGTTTGAGAATAACTCTAGTAAATTCAGATCGATCTCCTCTTGTTGTTGATTTTGAAATTGAAATTGAGGAGAATCCCATGTTGAGTTATCCCCCTCGTAAAAATAGTCCATTGGTTGACCAAAAGAGTCAAAATTAGAAATGGGACCATTATCACAAGATTGATCCATAAGGGAAAAATCATTCATAGAATTGTAATCATAATCCCCGTTTGGATAACTCCCATCATAAGTATCACAATAACCATTCGGCCCGAAAGCTTGCCATTGATTCATGTAAGCGTTGTCATTCATACACCCATTATCAAAATTACCCATGTAACCATCATTCACATACCCATAATCATCATTCATACCCATATAATCAGCATTGTTGCCCAAATAACCATTATCATCGTTCATACCCAAATAAACATTATCCAAACCTATGTGACTTGAGTCTCCCATCAATTGTTGATCATAATTCGCGATTCTTGACATCAAGTAGTCACACAAAGCATCATATTCCGCCATCTAGCTTAATCACACCACAAACAAACAAGCGTTTTCAGAATACAGGCAAATATAAACAAAAATTAACTTTTGCAAGAATGAAATTCTTACAAAAGGATCGAACAAATACTAGCAAATATTTCAAAATCCAATTAAAAACAGCTCCCTGGCAGCGGTGCCAAAAAGTTGATTTCTGCGTTCGTTTTAGTGTTCTCAACTTAAAAATAATATAAAAACAATGATAAAACACTTAACCAATTAACAAAAACGCCCGGGCAAAAATAATCCGATCATTATAGCAACTAGCAAGTATTCAGTCAAGGTTCGTTTCACAGGGAGTAATTTACATGAATCTCAAAAAACTAGTAATTATCCTAAGTTGATTGGGGGGTTTTGATAAAGTGTTGATTAAGCTAATATTAACCTAAGAGAAATTAACAAATAAGATAAAAACGTGTCCACTTGACTATTCCACCTTTTGCCATGGTTTACCCAATTCATTCATTACACAACAAAATGTTTAAACATATAGTTTCATTTCCATTCGTCAACTTTCATAAAACCTCAATCAAACGAAATTCGTTAACTTACGTAGACTCATTTCAAAAGATCAAACTATGTTTTGAGTGATATCAATGAGACTCGATTTTGGATTAAAATCACTTAAGATAATCATACATCCACTATGTTGACTAAAGATCAATTGAAAACCAACCCAACCAAGAACACAATCATTTGAAATCCTCAATTTGGTTGTCTAGATCACACAGGGTGTTGAAGCACAAATTGTTTCACTAATCAAATCACTTAGAAAAGCTACACAATCTATGTAATCAAAGTAAAGTCTAAAACAAATGCATAGCAATGGATCATCAATCAAGCACAATAATCATCAACTCATTCAAACACCCAAATCATAGATTAGGGAAAAATCCAAGCATCAAGTTTACAAATCAAGTGACCACAAGTAATCTAAGCTATAATCATAAGATAAACAAGAACATAATCAATTAAAACTAAGGCATTCGTCATTACAACTAAAATGGAGAAGAACTAGTGTTAAAAAGGAAAGAGATTACAAAAATGGAGATGGATGATGAAGATCTAGCTTCTAGCTTCACTAATCTTTGACTTGGGACATGAAATAGGATTTGATCTTGATGGAATCATGAAATGGACCCTTTTAGGGTTCGATTTTAGACCCCAGTCGAAGCTCTCCCACTCAAAAACCATAGATATGCTTTTATAGGTCGGCTGAATTTTTGGGCTGAATCAGCTTCAGGAGCGCCGGAATAGGGATAGGAGCGCCGCTTTTAGATGCGCCGAAATAGACAGAAGCGCCGCTTTTGACCTGAAAGCGCCGCTTTTGAGGCTGAGAGCGCCTCTTTTGTTCACTAACCTTTTAGTACACGTTTTAGCACATAGGAGCGCCGCTTTTGACCTTAGGAGTGCCGCTTTTGACCCTGGAACTTCATTTGCACTTCAAAACTTCACTTGGTTCATTTCTTAGGCTCAAATCTTGAATATTTTGCATAAATTTGGACTTTTGGACTATTTTTGCCTTGAACCATCCTCTAACCAACAATCCATCACTTATGATCGATAAATTCTTCAAAACGAACAAATGAAGAAAGATATCGAGAGGATAAATATGTGTAATTCGAGCGATATCAAACATCAATCGGTATGATTCGGCATGATCAGGACATCGTATAGCGCGTACTTTCTATTTTTAGAAAGTTTCTATTTTTATTAAGTTTTCATTTTTGGAAAGTTTCTATTTTTGGAAAGTTTCAATTTTTGGAAAGTTTATATTTTTGAAAAATTTCCTTATTTAGAAAAGTCAACAAAAGTCAACTGAAAGTCAAAGTCAACCGAAGGTCAAAGTCAACTCAAAAGTTAACTCAAGTCAACCTTGGTCAAACTTAGTCAACCTTGAAGTTTAAAGTGTAAATCATATTAATAATATAAGTTATAATATTATTTGAAATAATATTTGTATAAACTGGTCATATCATAAGTTTAATTAAATTAAATTAAATTATAAAGTTAATATAAGTTTAAATGATATAATAGATATAACATAAGTATTTAATTAATTAATTAAACATTAGTTATATCATAAGTATTATTAATTAATAATGAATTATTAATCAAAATATAAGTATCTTTAATTAATTATGAAATGTTACACATATCATAAGTATTTTATTATAATTATTAAACAATATGTATTTAATAATTAAATTGTATCATAAATAATTAATAACTAAGTCTTAAAATAAATAAATAATTAATTAATCTTTATTATAAGTCTTGATATAATAATCTTGTATCATAAGTTTTATACTTAACATAAGTCTTCCATTAATAATAATTGTATTATTAAATTATAAGTTTAATTATAGGAATAATTAAATCGTAACATAAATATTAAATGATATAATAATTATATATATATCATAAGTATTAAATAATAATATTTACTTTTATAACCTAAGTAATTTAATAATAATGAAATTCATTATTCATATAACCTAAGTTAAATTTCATAACATAAGTTTCATTAAAACGTCATCGGGTCATATCTTGAGCCCGGGTGTTGGTTTTTGACGAATCTTATATATATCCTGGTCTAACAAACCATCCCGACACCTTAGGATGCTCAAGAACATCCTAATTCAGTCTCCAAAGTTGTGATGAACAGCCATGAGCCAAGCATCACTTTAATCCGTTTCAAAAACTTGTTTTAGTCATTTCGGGTGAACCGTGGCTCGAATTTCGATGACCCGAACATGAAAGTTCATCCAATCATCAATCATAACTCAATGGTACACCCCAAAATCTCAAATTATGGTGACAAAGTCGGACCAAAACCTGGTTTCACAAGTTAACACATTTCAATTTTACAAAACCCTAAATCAAGCATAGATTTTGATCCGTAACTCGAAACGAGATGAATCCAAAGCCAAAATTATGTACTCGATGAGAGGAAATCATTTAAACACTTTAATTAATAAAAAACATTAGCCAAATATACTGATTTTATCAATAAAGGTGCTGTCCACAAATTGATCAATCGAAATCATAGGCAATCGAGCATTTCTAAGCATAATAACAACAATACAACAACATACAAATACTAATACATTAACATGTGATCAAAATCAGTAAAAATAGATTAAAATAAAAAGCTAGGGTTTATGTTTATACCCTAATCGAGAATCAAGTGATATAGACGCGTAGAGAATGAAGAGTAGAATCCGATTATACAAGAAGCCCTTTGATTCAAGCTAATAAATTGATGAAGATGATGATGATGGTGATGCTAGGTGATGGCCAAAATGAGGAGAGGAGGAGAAGAGAGAAAAAGAAATATGTTGTTATGTTTAAAATGAGGAGTAGTGTGAAAGAAAAGCCTAAGTAAATAAGTAATCATCAAAATGACAAAACAACCCACCATGCTCCATGGGGGAGTTTCGGCTGACCCAAGGGAGAGGGATGGGCTCCCTTAGCCCATCTTGAAGTGTAGGGCAATTACTTGTGGCCCAAAAGCCAGAACGGATCCTGATTCGCAAAAACACTGTTACGCGATTAAATCTTCGGAAGAAACACGCACACGCGAAAAATAAAATATAGGAATATTTTATAAACTCATATGATATAAAAACATCATAAATAAAATAGTTTGGATTCGAAAATCACAAAAGTCTGATTATTGGTTTGAAAAACGAAACGATTTACCGGATAGAAATCCAAGATACGTAGAAACGTACAAATCTAAATACGAACACATATATTCATATAACATATAATAAAGGAAATATTATTATTAAAATAATAATATAAGTCATAAAAATGACGTGGCATGAATATCAATTAACAGACGTTAAATATTAACTGAAAAAGATAACAGAAAAAGCAGGGTCGTGACAGTACCTTCCCGTTACGGAAATTTCGTCCCGAAATTTAAGCAGGTGTAGGGGTTGACTCGCCATTTGAGAACAAATGCGGGTACATTTTCCTCATCTGATCTTCACGTTCCCATGTGAACTCGGGCCCGCGTCTAGCATTCCATCTAACTCGGACGATAGGAATCTTACTTTGCTTGAGTTTCTTAACCTCTCGATCCATAATCTCGAATGGTTTTTCAATAAAATGGAGTTGTTTATCGATGTGAACTTCATCGATGGGAATGTTTTCATCGGCCTCAGCCAAACACTTCTTCAAATTAGATGCATAAAAAATGTCATGAACATCGCTAAGCTCTTGTGGCAATTTCAAATGATAAGCCACGGGTCTAATTCATTCAGCAATCTCAAACGGACCAACATATCTAGGATTCAACTTTCCCCGCTTACCAAAACGTACCACACCTTTCCAAGGTGATACCTTTAACATGACACGATCACCAACTTGAAACTCTAAAGGTTTCCTGCTAACATCGGCATAACTCTTTTGCCGACTTCTGTCGATTTTCAACCTTTCTTTAATTTGCACAATCTTCTCGGTAGTCTCATGAATAATTTCTGGACCTGTGAGTTGAGCATTCCCAACCTTATTCCAACAGATAGGAGACCTACACTTTCTACCATATAGTGCCTCAAACGGTTCGGCTTTAATACTTGAATGATAGCTGTTATTATAAGTAAATTCAGCCAACGGCAAATATTTATCCCAACCATTAACGAAATCAATAACACACGCACGCAACATGTCTTCTATTGTTTGAATGGTTCTTTCACTCTAACCATCGGTTTGAGGATGAAAAGCAGTTCTCATGTCCAAATTGGTTCCCAAAATTTCCTGTAAAGATTGCCAAAACCTCGATGTAAATTGATTGTCTTGGTTTGAAATAATGGATTCAGGAACACCATGTCTTGAAACGATTTCTTTCAAATATAAACGAGTAAGCTTCTCCATCGAATCAGTTTCTTTTATCGGCAAGAAATGAGCTGACTTTGTGAGCTGGTCAACAATAACCCAAATAGTATCATAACCACCCACAAATCTCGGTAACTTCATAATAAAATCCATTGCAATACCTTCCCACTTCCACTCGGGAATTTTATGTTGTATTAAAAGTCCAGACAGTTTCTTATGTCCAGCTTTAACTTTAGCACATGTCAAACATTGAGCCACATAAGTAGCCACATCAGCCTTCAAATTAGGCCACCAATATAACTCTTTGAGATCATGATACATCTTCCCTGAACTAGGGTAAATAGAGTATCTAGACTTATGAGCTTCATCTAAAACAAGTTGTCTTAAGTCACCAAATTTCGAAACCCAAAGACGTCCCACAAAATACCGAGGACCGTCTATTCATATCTCAAATTGTTTACTCAAGCCTTTGATCTTTTCGTTTACAACATTCTCCTCCTTTAAGGCTTCTTGTTGTGCCTCAAGAACCTGCCTTGCGAGGTTTGTTCGAATTGTCATATTCAAGGCTCGAAACCTACGAGGTTCACTTCTCTCTTTTCGACTTAGAGCATCAAACACAACATTGGCTTTTCCAGGATGATAAAGGAGTTCACAATCATAATCGTTCAACAACTCAACCCATCTTCGTTGTCTCATATTCAACTATTTTTGATCAAAGATATGTTGAAGACTCTTGTGAACAGTGTACACTGTACATTTGACCCCATACAAATAATTTCTCCAAATCTTTAGTGCGAGTACAACAACTCTCAATTCTAAATCATGGGTCATATAATTTTGTTCATGAATCTTCAATTGACGTGACGCATAAGCAATGACTTTCTTTCATTGCATCAGAACACAACCAAAGCCCTGGCGCGAAGCATCACAATAGATAACAAAATAATCATTACCTTCAGGTAGTGATAATATTGGTGCATAAGTTAACTTCTCTTTCAATGTTTGGAAAGCAGGCTCTTGTTCATGTTTCCACTCGTACTTCTTCCCCTTATGCGTTAAAGCAGTCAGAGGTTTCGCTACTCGTGAAAAATCTTAAATAAATCTTCGATAATTGCCTGCCAAACCTACGAATTGACGGACCTGAGTAGGGGTCTTTGGAGTTTCCCACTTTTCAATTGCCTCAATCTTGGAAGGATCAACTTGGATTCCCTGTTTACTTACAACGTGACCAAGGAATTGAACTTCTTTTAACCAGAACGCACACTTAAAAAATTTAGCATACAACTCTTCTTTTTTTAACAAATCAAGCACTAATTTCTAATACTCTTCGTGCTCTTGATCACTCTTGGAATAGAAAGAATATCATCGATGAAAACGATAACGAACTTTTCCAGATAAGGACTACACAAACGGTTCATGAGGTCTATGAACACTGCAGGTGCGTAGTCAATCCGAACGGCATAACCAAAAATTCGTAATGACCATAACGGGTTCGAAAAGCGGTTTTCAGAATATTAGTTTCTTTAACGCGCAATTGGTGATAATCGGAACGAAGATCAATCTTAGAATAAACGGATGAACCTTGGAGCTGATCGAATAGATCATCAATTCTCGGAAGAGGGTAACGATTCTTAACAGTAAGCTTGTTCAATTCACGATAATCAATACATAATCGAAATGAACCATCTTTCTTCTTAACGAACAAAACAGGAGCTCCCCAAGGGGACGAACTGGGGTGAATAAAACCTTTATCTAATAACTCATGAAGTTGACTTGACAATTCTTGAAGTTCAGAAGGAGCAAGTCTATAAGGAGCACGTGCTACAGGAGTAGCACCGGGTACAAGATCAAATTGAAATTCTACCGTGCGATGCGGTGGGAGTCCAGGTAAATCCTCAGGAAATACCTCAGAAAAATCTTTAACGACAACCACATCATCCAGTCGCCTTTCTTCTAAATCGGGTTTGCTCACATGAGCAAGAATAGCAATAGCATGATAGCCGTTGATAAGGTACTTTTGAACTTTCAAACACCAGATAAGATTCAACTACTTGTATTTCTTAACTTCGAAGATCATTAACGGTTCTCCATCTACTTAAGGAATACGAATGGGTTTACCAAGGTAAACGATCCCAGTTCTATTCTTTGATAGCCAATCCTGGCCAATCACGACATCAAATCTTCTTAGCTTTAATGGCATAAGGTCATCTTCAAATGACCTACCCGTTAAATTTAAAGCGCAACATCAAATTAGTCATCAACCTTCTTCAGTTTACCATTACTTGGTTCTATATAATTTTTAACGTCCATGGTTGTTGGAGGATCATATGTCACAGCACCAAATTCCTTGGATATAAGCCTTCTACCGTACTAGTGCTAAGCAACTTCGAAATCATAAAATCATGAGAAGGAATGCACTATTGTCGAAATTGGGATTCATGTGACCCTCTCTAGCTGAGATAAATATAATCCTATTACGAGCAAGTCCAGTGTTCATTCTACTTAAGCACTTGTTCTTTAAGTGTCTAGGGTGAAATGTCCCGTTCTTATTGATTAAAAACGTTCCATATTAATTGATTTCGTTGCGAGGTTTTGACCTCTATATGAGACATTTTTCAAAGACTGCATTCATTTTAAAACAAACCATAACCTTTATTTCATCAATAAAGGTTTAAAAAGCTTTACGTAGAGTATCAAATAATGATAATCTAAAATATCCTGTTTACACGCGACCATTACATAATGGTTTACAATACAAATATGTTACAAGGAAATAAGTTTCTTGAATGCAGTTTTTATACAATATCATACAAGCATGGACTCCAAATCTCGTCCTTATTTAAGTATACGACAGCGGAAGCTCTTAAAAATCACCTGAGAATAAACATGCTTAAAACGTCAACAGAAATGTTGGTGAGTTATAGGTTTAACCTATATATTATCAAATCATAATAATAGACCACAAGATTTCATATTTCAATACACATCCCATACATAGAGATAAAAATCATTCATATGGTGAACACCTGGTAACCGACATTAACAAGATGCATATTTAAGAATATCCCCATCATTCCAGGACACCCTTCGGATATGATATAAATTTCGAAGTACTAAAGCATCCGGTACTTTAGATGGGATTTGTTAGGCCCAATAGATCTATCTTTAGGATTCGCGTCAATTAGGGTGTCTGTTCCTTAATTCTTAGATTACCAGACTTAATAAAATGGGGCATATTCGATTTCAATAATTCAGCCATAGAATTTAGTTTCACGTACTTATGTCTATTTTGTAAATCATTTATAAAACCTGCATGTATTATCATCCCAAAAATATTAGATTTTAAAAGTGGGACTATAACTCACTTTCACAGATTTTTTACTTCGTCGGGAAGTAAGACTTGATCACTGGTCGATTCACGAACCTATAACAAATATGTACATATATATCAAAGTATGTTCAAAATATATTTACAACACTTTTAATACATTTTGATGTTTTAAGTTTATTAAGTCAGCTGTCCTCGTTAGTAACCTACAACTAGTTGTCCACAGTTAGATGTACAGAAATAAATCGATATATATTATCTTGAATCAATCCACGACCCAGTGTATAAATATCTCAGTATTGATCACAACTCAAACTATATATATTTTGGAATCAACCTCAACCCTGTATAGCTAACTCCAACATTCACATATAGAGTGTCTATGGTTGTTCCGAAATATATATAGATGTGTCGACATGATAGGTCGAAACATTGTATACGTGTCTATGGTATCTCAAGATTACATAATATACAATACAAGTTGATTAAGTTATGGTTGGAATAAATTTGTTACCAATTTTCACGTAGCTAAAATGAGTAGTTTTTACTAATTTTGTTTTGCTCGCCATTTCTTCGTTTCTAATCCGTTTTGAGTGATTTAAGAGGCCACGGTTTCATATTGAACTTGAATTTATGAAACAAAACAGAAAAGGTATAGGTTTATAGTCGAAAATACAAGTTACAAGTCGTTTTTGAAAGAGGTAGTCATTTCCATCGAAAGAACGACATCTTGATGACTGTTTTGAAAAACATACTTTCACTTTGAGTTTAACCATGATTTTTGGATATGGTTTCATGTTCATAAGAAAAATCATTTTCCCAGAAGTATAGCTTTTAAATCAAAGTTTTTCATAGTTTTTAATTATCCAAACCAAAACAGCCCCCGGTTGTAACTACGACGGCATAAATCTGGTTTTATGGTGTTTATCGTGTTTCCGGTTTATAAATCATTAAGTTAGCATATCATATAGATATAGATCATGTGTATAGTTGATTTTAAAAGTGTAGTTAGAAGGATTAACTTTATTTGCGAACAAGTTTAGAATTAACTAAACTATGTTCTAGTGATTACTAGTTTACCACTTCAAATATGATAGCTTTTTATGTATGAATCGAATGATGTTATAAATATCATTACTACCTTAAGTTCCTTGGATAAACCTACTGGAAAAGAGAAAAACAGATCTAGCTTCAACGGATCCTTGGATGGCTCGAAGTTCTTGAAGCAGAATCATGACACGAAAACAAGTTCAAGTAAGATCATCACTTGAAATAAGATTGTTATAGTTATAGAAATTGAACCAAAGTTTGAATATGATTATTACCTTGTATTAGAATGATAACCTACTGTAAGAAACAAAGATTTCTTGAGGTTGGATGATCACCTTACAAGATTGGAAGTGAGCTAGCAAACTTGAAAGCATTCTTGATTTTATGTAACTAGAACTTGTAGAATTTATGAAGAACACTTAGAACTTGAAGTTAGAACTTGAGAGAGATCAATTATATGAAGAAAATTGAAGAATGAAAGTGTTTGTAGGTGTTTTTGGTCATTGGTGTATGGATTAGATATAAAGGATATGTAATTTTGTTTTCATGTAAATAAGTCATGAATGATTACTCATATTTTTGTAATTTTATGAGATATTTCATGCTAGTTGCCAAATAATGGTTCCCACATATGTTAGGTGACTCACATGGGCTGCTAATATCTGATCATTGGAGTGTATATACCAATAGTACATACATCTAAAAGCTGTATATTGTACGAGTACGAATACGGGTGCACACGAGTAGAATTGTTGATGAAACTGAACGAGGATGTAATTGTAAGCATTTTTGTTAAGTAGAAGTATTTTGATAAGTGTCTTGAAGTCTTTCAAAAGTGTATGAATACATATTAAAACACTACATGTATATACATTTTAACTGAGTCGTTAAGTCATCGTTAGTCGTTACATGTAAGTGTTGTTTTGAGACCTTTAGGTTAACGATCTTGTTAAATGTTGTTAACCTAAAGTTTATAATATCAAATGAGATTTTAAATTATTATATTATC
Organism: Rutidosis leptorrhynchoides; assembly: GCF_046630445.1. Taxonomy (NCBI): domain Eukaryota; kingdom Viridiplantae; phylum Streptophyta; class Magnoliopsida; order Asterales; family Asteraceae; genus Rutidosis; species Rutidosis leptorrhynchoides. Next base: position 223,385,513 of record NC_092341.1, read on the forward strand.
ATGATATTATGATATATTAATATATCTTAATATGATATATACATTTAAATGTCATTACAACGATAATCGTTACATATATGTCTCGTTTCGAAATTCTTAAGTTAGTAGTCTTGTTTTTACTTATGTAGTTCATTGTTAATACACTTAATGATATATTTAATTATCATATTATCATGTTATATATAATATAACAATGTATTAATATGCTTCATATATATTTAGTAAGACGTGGTTATAACGATAATCGTTATATGTATCGTTTCGAGTTTCATACGTCAATAGTCTCCTTTTTAAGTATATAACTTATTTTTACTATTTTTAATGAGATACTTGATGATCATTATATCATGTTAAACATATATATTTATTCATTTATGTATCATCATGTCATATACAACTTATAGCGTTCGTGAATCATTGGTCAAACTGGGTAATCAGACATTTACAAAATTTCTGTTTCAATTAACCAAGTCTTAACAAGTTTGATTGCTTAACATGTTGGAAACATTTAATCATGTAAATATAGTTTTCATTAAACATATAATCATATAATGGTTCGGAAAAGTTCGGGTCACTACAGTACCTACCCGTTAAATAAATTTCGTCCCGAAATTTTAAGCGATTGAAGGTGTTGGCTCATCTTCTGGAAATAAGTGCGGGTACTTCTTCTTCATCTGATCTTCTCATTCCCAGGTGAACTCGGGTCCTCTACGAGCATTCCATCGAATCTTCACAATCAGTATCTTGTTTTGTTTAAGTCTCTTAACCTCACGATCCATTATTTCAACGGGTTCTTCAATGAATTGAAGTTTTTCATTGATTTGGATTTCGTCCAATGGATTAGTGAGATCTTCTTTAGCAAAACATTTCTTCAAATTCGAGACGTGGAAAGTGTTATGTACAGCCGCGAGTTGTTGAGGTAACTCAAGTCGGTAAGCTACTGGTCCGACACGATCAATAATCTTGAATGGTCCAATATACCTTGGATTTAATTTCCCTCGTTTACCAAATCGAACAACACCTTTCCAAGGTGCAACCTTAAGCATGACCATCTCTCCAATTTCAAATTCTATATCTTTTCTTTTAATGTCGGCGTAGCTCTTTTGTCGACTTTGGGCGATTTTCAACCGTTGTTGAATTTGGATGATCTTCTCAGTAGTTTCTTGTATTATCTCCGGACCCGTAATCTGTCTATCCCCCACTTCACTCCAACAAATCGGAGACCTGCACTTTCTACCATAAAGTGCTTCAAACGGAGCCATTTCAATGCTTGAATGGTAGCTATTGTTGTAGGAAAATTCTGCTAACGGTAGATGTCGATCCCAACTGTTTCCGAAATCAATAACACATGCGCGTAGCATGTCTTCAAGCCTTTGTATTGTTCTTTCACTCTGCCCATCAGTTTGTGGATGATAGGCGGTACTCATGTCTAGACGAGTTCCTAATGCTTGCTGTAATGTCTGTCAGAATCTTGAAATAAATCTACCATCCCTATCAGAGATAATAGAGATTGGTATTCCATGTCTGGAGATGACTTCCTTCAAATACAGTCGTGCTAACTTCTCCATCTTGTCATCTTCTCTTATTGGCAGGAAGTGTGCTGATTTGGTGAGACGATCAACTATTACCCAAATAGTATCAAAACCACTTGCAGTCCTTGGCAATTTAGTGATGAAATCTATGGTAATGTTTTCCCATTTCCATTCCAGGATTTCGGGTTTTTGAAGTAGACCTGATGGTTTCTGATGCTCCGCTTTGACCTTAGAACACGTCAAACATTCCCCTATGTATTTAGCAACATCGGCTTTCATACCTGGCCACCAAAAATGTTTCTTGAGATCCTTGTACATCTTCCCCGTTCCAGGATGTATTGAGTATCTGGTTTTATGAGCTTCTCTAAGTACCATTTCTCTCATATCTCCAAATTTTGGTACCCAAATCCTTTCAGCCCTATACCGGGTTCCATCTTCCCGAATATTAAGATGCTTCTCCGATCCTTTGGGTATTTCATTCTTTAAATTTCCCTCTTTTAAAACTCCTTGTTGCGCCTCCTTTATTTGAGTAGTAAGGTTATTGTGAATCATTATATTCATAGATTTTACTCGAATGGGTTCTCTGTCCTTTCTACTCAAGGCGTCGGCTACCACATTTGCCTTCTCCGGGTGGTAACGAATCTCAATGTCGTAATCTTTCAACAATTCAATCCACCTACGCTGCCTCATGTTCAGTTGTTTCTGATTAAATATGTGTTGAAGACTTTTGTGGTCGGTATATATAATACTTTTGACCCCATATAAGTAGTGCCTCCAAGTCTTTAATGCAAAAACAACCGTGCCTAATTCCAAATCATGCGTCGTATAATTTTGCTCGTGAATCTTCAATTGTCAAGACGCATAAGCAATTACCTTCGTTCGTTGCATTAATACACAACCGAGACCTTGCTTTGAGGCGTCACAATATATCACAAAATCATCATTCCCTTCAGGCAATGACAATATAGGTGTCGTAGTTAGCTTTTTCTTCAATAACTGAAACGCCTTCTCTTGTTCATCCTTCCATTCAAATTTCTTCCCTTTATGCGTTAATACAGACAAGGGTTTTGCTATTTTGGAGAAATCTTGGATGAATCTTCTGTAGTAACCAGCCAATCCTAAAAATTGACGTATATGCTTCGAAGTTTTTGGGGTTTCCCACTTTTCAACGGTTTCGATCTTTTCCGGGTCCACCTGGATACCTTCTTTGTTCACTATGTGACCGAGGAATTGAACTTCTTCCAACCAAAATGCACACTTTGAAAACTTAGCGTACAGTTTTTCTTTCGTCAATACTTCTAGCACTTTTCTCAAATGTTCTTCGTGCTCTTGATCATTCTTTGAGTAAATAAGTATGTCATCGATGAAAACAATGACAAACTTGTCAAGATATGGCCTACACACTCGGTTTATAAGGTCCATGAACACAGCTGGTGCGTTAGTCAATCCAAACGGCATAACCATAAACTCGTAATGACCATAACGCGTCCTAAAAGCAGTTTTTGGAATATCATCCTCCTTTACTCGCATTTGATGATATCCAGAACGTAAATCGATCTTCGAATAAACTGACGAGCCTTGTAGTTGATCAAATAAGTCGTCAATTCTCGGCAGTGGATAACGGTTTTTGATGGTAAGTTTGTTCAACTCTCTGTAGTCAATACACAACCTAAATGTACCATCTTTCTTCTTGACAAACAAAACAGGAGCTCCCCATGGTGATGTGCTTGGTCGAATGAAACCACGTTCTAATAGTTCTTGCAGTTGGCTTTGCAGTTCTTTCATCTCGCTGGGTGCGAGTCTGTAAGGAGCACGAGCTATTGGTGCAGCTCCTGGAACAAGATCTATTTGAAATTCAACAGATCGATATGGAGGTAGTCCCGGTAATTCTTTCGAAAATACATCGGGAAATTCCTTTGCGACAAAAACATCATTGATGCTCTTTTCTCCAGTTTGTACTTTCTCGACATGTGCTAGAACAGCATAGCAACCTTTTCTTATTAGTTTTTGTGCCTTCAAATTACTAATAAGATGTAGCTTCGTGTTGCCCTTTTCTCCGTACACCATTAAGGGTTCTCCTTCTTCTCGTACAATGCGAATTGCATTTTTGTGACATACGATCTCTACTTTCATCTTCTTCAGCCAGTCCATGCCAACTATTACATCAAAACTCCCTAACTCTACTGGTATCAAATCAATCTTAAATATTTCGCTACCCAGTTTAATTTCTCGATTCCGGCATATATAATCTGCTGAAATTAATTTACTGTTTGCTAATTCGAGTAAAAATTTACTATCCAATGGCGTCAATGGACAACTTAATTTAGCACAAAAATCTCTACTCATATAGCTTCTATCTGCACCTGAATCAAATAAAACGTAAGCAGATTTATTGTCAATAAGAAACGTACCCGTAACAAGCTCCGGGTCTTCCTGTGCCTCTGCCGCATTAATATTGAAAACTCTTCCACGGCCTTGTCCATTCGTGTTCTCCTGGTTCGGGAAATTTCTAATAATGTGGCCCGGTTTTCCACATTTATAACAAACTACATTGGCATAACTTGCTCCGACAGTACTTGCTCCACCATTACTCGTTCTAACACCATTTGTTCCTTTCGTTCTGTTAACCCCTGGTCCGTAGACCTCACACTTCGCCTCGCTATGACCATTTCTTTTACACTTGTTGCAAAATTTGGTGCAGAACCCCGAGTGATAATTTTCACACCTTTGGCATAGCTGCTTCTGATTGTTGTTGTTGTTGTTGTTGCGGTTATTATTGTTGTTGAGATGGTTGTTGTAGTTGCTGCTATTGTTGTTGTTGTTGTTGTTGGGCCGTTTGTTGTAGTTGCGATTGATGTTGCGATTGTTGGGATAGTTGTTGCGATTATTGTTGTAATTGCTGTTGTTGTTGTATTGGTGATTCTTATCACCGTTTTCCTCTTACTTTCTTTTGACTTGCTTCACATTGGCCTCTTCAGCAGTCTGTTCTTTAATTCTTTCTTCAATCTGGTTCACTAGTTTGTGAGCCATTCTACATGCCTGTTGTATGGAGGCGGGCTCGTGTGAACTTATATCTTCTTGGATTCTTTCCGGTAATCCTTTCACAAACGCGTCGATCTTCTCTTCCTCATCTTCGAACGCTCCCGGACACAATAGGCATAATTCTGTGAATTGTCTTTCGTACGTGGTAATATCAAATCCTTGGGTTCGTAACCCTCTAAGTTCTGTCTTGAGCTTATTGACCTCGGTTCTGGGACGGTACTTCTCGTTCATCAAGTGCTTGAATGCTGACCACGGTAGTGCGTAAGCATCATCTTGTCCCACTTGCTCTAGATAGGTATTCCACCATGTTAATGCAGAACCTGTGGAGGTATGCGTAGCGTACTTCACTTTGTCCTCTTCAGTACACTTACTTATGGCAAACACCGATTCGACCTTCTCGGTCCACCGGTTCAATCCGATCGATCCTTCGGTTCCATCAAATTCCAAATGTTTGCAGGCAGTGAATTCTTTGTAGGTGCATCCTACACGATTTCCTGTACTGCTAGATCCAAGGTTATTGTTGGTATGTAGCGCAGCCTGTACTGCCTCTATGTTTGAAGCAAGAAAGGCACAAAATTCCTCTTCGCTCATATTCAAGGTGTGTCGAGTAGTTGGTGCCATTTCCTTCAAAATAGTCAAATGAAACAAGTTAATCATACAGAATATTAAGAGTAGTCAATAGTATCTCGTAGCATAATATGAACTCATTTATAAAAGCTTTTTCTTCATATTAGCGTTTTATAAGTTTAAATTCGGGTAGTACCTACCCGTTAAGTTCATACTTAGTAGCTAATATACAATTCAACTACTACAATTCTATATGAAAAACTGATTATAATAATATTTCGCGTTCAAACTTTTACACAATATTTTACAAACTTACAATACTGCTTATTTTACATATAGCATGAAATATAGCACACAATAAATTTGATACAAGATGGTTGTGAAGATAATTCTAGCTAGTACACAATTCGTTCAGCAAAGCCAATAAAGACACGCAATTCATACGTCCAGAAACAAGTCATGCATTCTGGTTTTACTAGGACTACTTCCCATCCTTGGTCTTGTGGAACATAACCGTTATGGCCGTTGATAAGACAGCGTGTTGTAACGTCGTCAAAGGGACGAGGGTTACGTAATGTCCAACAGTCCTGTAACAATCTAAAAACCTCATTTCTTACCCCAATTACCGACTCCGTCACTTGTGGGAATGTTTTGTTTAATAGTTGTAGCCCGATGTTCTTGTTCTCACTTTGGTGAGAAGCGAACATTACTAACCCGTAAGCATAACATGCTTCTTTATGTTGCATGTTAGCCGCTTTTTTTAAATCACGAAGTCCTATATTCGGATATATGGAGTCAAAATAATTTCTTAACCCGTTGCGTAAAATAGCATTTGGGTTCCCCGCAATATATGCGTCAAAGTAAACACATCGTAACTTATGGATTTCCCAATGTGATATCCCCCATCTTTCGAACGAAAGCCTTTTATAAATCAAGGCATTCTTGGAACGTTCTTCGAATGTCTTACAAACTGATCTTGCCTTAAATAGTTGTGCCGAGGAATTCTGACCGACTCTAGACAAGATTTCATCAATCATGTCTCCGGGTAGGTCTCTTAAAATATTGGGTTGTCTATCCATTTTGTGTTTTTATACTGTAAAATAGACAAGAGTTAGATTCATAAAAAAATACTTATTAATACAAGCAATTTTTACATATATCATAAAGCATAAGCACACTATATTACAAATATTACACCACACGAATACAACTATCTTATTCCGACTCGCTCATTTATTCTTCTTCGGTTTTGGTTCATTTTGCCAAGTTTCTAGGGATATATGATGTTCCCCTAATACGAGCCATCATTTTCCACATTGGTTTAGAAAAACCTGGTGGTTTAGAGGTTCCCGGGTTATTGTCACAACTTAAGAAATACGAGTGTTGACGATACATATAAAGTTCATCGTGTTTGGAATCAAATTTCTCTATTTTTATGCCCTTTCCCTTATTGTTCTCTTTTGCCTTATTAAATTGTGTTGGAGTAATTTCTATAACATCATCGGAATCCTTGTCGGGATCCGATTCATCGGAGAATTGGTAATCCTCCCAATACTTTGCTTCCTTGGCGGAAACACCATTGACCATTGTGAGAACCCGTCCTTATCCACCTGGACGAAATCCTCAACATTTGGTTCCATTGCGATGATCGACTTCAAGTAATGTCCTTATCATGAGTAAATGCACAGCGGAAGACTTAACTCGTACCTGAGAATAACATGCTTTAAAAAGTCAACATAAAGTTGGTGAGATATATAGGTTTGATGCTAGCAGCGTTATAACTATGGACCACAAGATTTCATGTTTATATATAATACACTCCTCGTGTATGAAAAGTCGTTGAGCACTTGGTAACCATACTTAACATTTAAATCACAGCAGCATATTCTTGAATAAACCCTACACCGTACCAAGTGTAGTAACGAAACGAAGTACTGTGCAACCGTTAAAAACTGGTCGTCCAGCCCGGTTGGGGTTGTCAGGCCCGATAGATCTATCAACAGGATTCGCGTTTACGCTCCTCACGTAAATATTAGCTACCAAGTATAAAGAGATATGCCTTGGTACAACTCAACGTAGAAATTATATTTTTGATCACTTATGTCCATAACGTAAATTATTTATAAAAAAAATAGCGCATGTATTCTCAGCCCAAAATATTTAGAGTTAAAAGGGAATTATATACTCACCTAATGTATTTTGTAGTAAAAATACATATAACATCTTTGAACACGTTTAAGGTTGGCCTCGGATTCACGAACCTATATCATTTGGGTATATATATTAATACACATAATCGTAATCGAATAAGTTTATATATATATATATATATATATATATATATATCGTTTGTTTGTTAAAACTAATAGTGATATTTGTATTACTAATAAAAATAATATTGTTAATAATTCTTTTTGTGATAAATATAAGGATTCTAATATAAACTGTAAAGATATTACTTTTACTATTATTGATAGTTATGATAGTAATTTTAGTAATTATATAATAATACTCATTAACAATAATACTTATTTGATATTAATAGAAATAATAATATAATTGTAGTGATAATCATAATAACATTAATAAAAGTAATAAATATGATAAAGTTAATAATAATAATACTAAAAATCATGAAATGATACTAATACTAGTATTAATGGAAGTAATAATAATTTTCTTTTTATTATTTTATTAATAACAGTATTATTCATAATTGTATCTATTGTTATAATAATGATAATTAAATCGTAACTTTTATATTTTCTCTTATATTAGTAACAATGTTATTAATATCGATAATTATAATAACACTAATAACAATAATGGTTTTATTTATAATTATAATATTTATAATAAATAATAATAGCCATAATAATAATAATCATAATAATTAATAAATATAATAATAGAAATAAATTAATAATGTTTACCATTTAAAGATTTGTATAAAAAGAATTGCCATGAGAAGGCTCGAACCCGCGACCTCCTAAAACCCGTTACTTCACTTAACCAGCTGGGCTGTGCCCATTTATCCGATAGATTACAGATTCATTAACATTTAAACCCGTATTTTCTTGTTATTATATCTTCTTCTTCTACCCGTATATTTTGTATAACCAGAGGAACCAATTCATACCATCCATGAATATCTCATCTAGTTTTAGGATTAAGGGTTGATACATAAACAAAATTGGATTGATTAAATTATTTAAAACAGAAAACAAAGAAATTAAATAACCTGTATCAGTTATATTTTCACACGAAGAACCCATAAATCAAATTAAAACTTTTGAACGTTTTAGCTTATAGTTTCTTCATGAAAAAGATTCTAACTTGCTTCTATAATCTTTCTGTAACCTTAATTGGATTCAAAACGTCGGTTTTAAACTCGAATTTCATGATGAACGGTCGCTTGACTTTTTGTTCATAAACTTCTGATTTCGAAATTGAACATCGATAGGAAAATTCGAGTTATGAAATTTTGTAGACAGTTAAAACGAATGATTTATGATGTTACTGCATTTACACATTTTGAGATATTATTCGAATTTATGAAGTCTGGAAAATGAACTAAGAACAGGGACGACGTGCAGAGATTTTGAAATTAAATTTAATTCTTGTTATTCTCAACCGTTTTACATTTACAGAGTATTATATACAGGTTGAAGATAATAGTACAGCTAATATGGTTCAATGAAACGTTTGTTTTGTAGTTCAATTTACCCGACACAAAATATTCGGTTAGTTCTAAAAATTCAATCGAATCCACTAATTTTTGTTTATTATTGAAACACAAAGAATCAAATTGTACTGATCAGTTGACTAAATTAAATTATGATACAGTTGGGATAACGATTGGAAACAGAAATTATATGAAATTTTTATTTATTTACATATAATCCATATATATCTATAATTCTGTATTTGTTTAGGTAATTATTTATATAAATCTGTTTATTATATATCTGAATATGAATTACTTGTATATTTTTTTTAACTTATAATGAATCTGTATTTGATTCTGTATTTAAATATATATATATATATTTTTTAATTTTTATTAATATTATAATGTTGCTAATAAGTTAAAAATAATAATAATAGAGTTAACAATAAAGATAAATAATATCAATATAATACTAATATTTTAAAAAAAAAATAATCATATTAATATCTTAAATCTTTATGATAATTTAGTAACAACAATATAATAATAGTACTTATATTGATAATAATAATATTAGAAATTTTATCGCATTATTTGTATCAAGTTTCGTATTTAATAATATCAATAATGCTGTTATTAATATTAACATGAATATTATACAATAACGAAGTAATGATAATTATATTAGTATAACAACTATATTCTTCTTGAAACCATATTTAATATATATATATTATAATTCATTAGCCATGTAATATTTATTAATTATATAATATATTTCAGTTTAATTATAGGTTCGTGAATCGTCAGGCACGGTCAAAGGGTAACTGACTGTCTGATTATAGATTTCAGACTCTCTAGACTCAATAATAAAGATTTTGCTTATCGTGTCGGAAACATATAGAGTTTAAGGTTTAAATTTGGTCGGAAATTTCCGAGTCGTTACAGTACCCACCCGTTAAAGAAATTTCGTCCCCGAAATTTGGTAGAGGTTGTCATAAATAACAATGACGAATATGAGGTAATAATAGAGTTTTATCATTATTGGAAGATATGGATAAAACGATTCAATCATGTGAAACGCACGAATGAAGCTATCACAAAAGAGTGAAATGAGTGAATATGGAATTGTTTTAACCGATGACGCGATTAGGATTGGTTTCCAGAATTTAAGGGATTTAAAGAAAATCTTATGTAATAAGATTTGGTTCTTTCGGCGATCAGGATCTTCTTTGATTTGATGCGGCAATCTGTTTTGATTTCTCTGTCGGATATTTCACTACAAATTCACCCCCTTCATTTCCTTATTTTTTCACAACTCACACCTTCTATTCTTTCTTCCCTGATTCATACTTTAAAGTATTCATCAATATACTCCATCCAGTCCTAATTCTTGATATATTCTTAACTTTCGTATTTATAATTCTTCTTTTTCATCTACCACCAGAAGAATCTATTTACTTCTACTATACTCTTGTGTTTATAGTGTTTCTAGTTCTCCCGTGTCTTTATATCGCTATCTGTATCGATATACACAATTTGAAATTTCGAAGTCGTTATCGATCTTTTTATTTTTCATTATTCTTCGGAGCTTCATGCTATCGTTTTCTCCACCCGACTTCGAGTCAAGCGAATAATGGTCCGGAATTCGTAGGTAGAGATTTCGGGATGAACATAGCTAATGCTCTTAGAAAGAAATGGTAACGACACGATTTTTGATTTGTCAAATTACCATATTATCTTGGAACAGACTGAATTATCAAGAAATAATTTCCTGATATTTTTAGAATTTGAATAGAATGTAAGAGTCGTGTAACATGGCATATGATGATGGTACTGTGAATCATCACATTCCATTAGAAACTCAACATGACTTACTGTAATATGATGAAGTTGATCAAGTTTCATTATATTATACTAATTCATGCATCAGTTCCCAACACTGCTTCAGAACATTCCTATTTTAAACTAGAAGGTTTTAGAACTTAGAAACTAACACAGTTTCTTTTATACTGTAACGCAGATACTACGGAGGAATAAATGATTTCAGATAAGGATAGCTGTGAAAATATTTTCAGAAATATTAAGGATATTTATAATGAAAGATATGATAATATCTTGGAATTTCTAATGTCGAAGGGTGATGATGAAGATTGACTCGTAAGGGTTTAGATTCAGAAGCAAGATGTTTGCTACAGAATCGTCATAATTTTTTTTTTATTTTTATTTTTTTTTTATGTACAAGTTTAGTCCTTGTAATTTGTTCAAAGTCTCTTTCACGGTTTGCTTAATCCGGTTTTCAGTACCAAATTTTCTATCGAGCGTTCCTAACACTTCCTCCTTTTATCATCAACTTATGGTCATTAAAACTGTCTACAACATACTACTTTGTCAGCATTTCAAGAACTACTTCATAGTTCAAGACGTTTTTCAGAAACTTCACATTCGGGGTATGAAATTCTTAGAAATAAACGTCGTAAGTATAGCTGGAGAAGTTCTGCCTGATTTTCAAAATACGACTTGCGGATTCCGTCAAAAGGATGTCGAGCTGCTGGTACATGATGTCGTGAAAGGGTCTCCAGTAACGACGGCGAAAGGACAACGTATTTATATCGAGATGATAATGAGACTAGTTTTACTGAGAAGTCAAAGTGGAGTTGTGATAAAAGTGGCTAATTTGGAAAGAAATTGCAAAGTTATTTTGAGTAATAATAACACTAAAGGAATTTACACTGCTACGTGTTGACTCAGTTTCCGAGAGTTTTCAGGTGCATAACCATATGCATGAATCTTTCTTCCGTAGACAAGGTGCGACTGGTTCAACTTCTCGATCGAGGCGTTTTCAAGAATCATGAAAAGTTGTGAATGCGAATTGTAATCGTCAAGATACGAATGAGGTTTAAAATGGAATCAAGTGGCAAACTTGAAGAATTGTTTATTTTCATATGTTATAATCAGTATTTTAACTCATTTTAGTTACCCAAAGTTAGCAGTCCAATAGTCCGATTGTCTAATGGTTCAATAGATTCATATATAAATTTGATATATATAATATTCGAATTACTTAATACGTATCGTGACCCGTGTACCGGTCTCGGTGTCGATCACAACTCAAAGTATATATATATATTTTGGAATCAACTCCGACCCTGTATAGCCAACTCCCACCTTCACATATAGAGTGTCTACGGTTGTTCCGAAATGTATATATAGATGGGTCAATATGATAAGTCGAAACCTTGCATACGTGTCCCGTTATTTAAAGTGCGTAAAATAATTAAATATATATCATGACCCATTATACAACGTGTTGTCTCAGAATTAATCCGACGTATTATTGTACATGTGTCCCGACAGTATGTACAGTGCAGAAATTAAAATTGCGAGAAAGTAAATTGCGATAAATTAAATGTTAATCAGTTAGCTGGGAACAGTTAGCCGGAACAGTTAGCGTGGATTCCTATCACAATTTCAATTAATTAATTCGTTTGTTTCTAACACTTTTTATTTTTGTCCAATGTTTTCTTCGTTATGCCACTTGTTGGATTCTGATAGGTCAAAATTCAAATATGAAATTTGAATGGAGATGGTTATTTTATGGTGAACGGATACGTATATCGGTAGTCGTAAGTAGGATAGTAAATGATCATTAAATCAGATTCGAAGAATGTACAGTGTAACTTATTAATGTGAATTCTAAATATTCCTCGGGTACTACCCACCCGTTAAAATATTTTCATCATTAACAATTTGTACGCAAGAATTTTTAATTACAATCTTTATGAAAATATACTTGCATATATATTTTCTTCAGATGTAATTACGGATTTAATGAGTCAATAAGATATTAAACTCATTTGATTTATCGTTAATACTGGATTACATGATCTCTAAAACATTAGAGATTTCATAATCACCATGTTGAACGAAGATATCTGAGGTAGAACGTTACGTAAAGTGAAAGTAATCGATGTAAAACGATATGTAAAACGAGGATTATACTTGAAGTACAGATGATGATATTGAGGCGTGAAATGTTGATATTCGAGGTACAGATTGTGATGTTGAGAGTTACGGCGCGATTATGGTTTAGGGATGATAAGGGTACTGTCGACGTCGATGATGGTGGTACTGATTATGCTGCTGGTGCTGCTGCTGGTGTTCGTAACCTTCGCACCAGGTTCTCCAAAGTCGTCGCACGAGCGCGTAGTTCGTTAACTTCTTCTAGTACTACGGGATGATTGTCGGTTGAAACGAGCGAATGAATAAGATTCGAAATATGGGATAGTATGTAATCGTGATGAAATACTCGGAAAAAGGGGAGAGAAAATGGTTTCTCGAACAGGTTCGTCGGTAAGCGCTTCAGGTTGAAATGGGCAATTTGGTGGATGGAAGAGATCTTCGATGCGGTATAATTTTCGGGTATCAGATGATATTCCAGCTATATAGAATATCTATATATATAATATTAAAGATTTCGTAGATTACAGAGGAACCTACGGCATATGTCAGGCAAGTCTACAGATGCGCTAAGATATGAATTTTTGTCCATACACTATCGATGCAGTAAATGCAATAAGACGTGTCTAGACTTATGAATGATAAGCAGGCAATTCCCAAAGGATGATAAGCAGATGATTTCCGACTACATGTGATAAGCAAAACTTTTTGACATATAGACACGGTCAAAGTCCAGACTCACTAATGTATCCTAACAACTACCAGTTAGACACACTAATGGGAGACCTGGTTCGCTAAGACCAACGCTCTGATATCACCTGTGAGAACCCGTCCTTATCCACCTGGACGAAATCCTCAGCATTTGGTTCCATTGCGATGATCGACTTCAAGTAATGTCCTTATCATGAGTAAATGCACAGCGGAAGACTTAACTCGTACCTGAGAATAACATGCTTTAAAAAGTCAACATAAAGTTGGTGAGATATATAGGTTTGATGCTAGCAGCGTTATAACTATGGACCACAAGATTTCATGTTTATATATAATACACTCCTCGTGTATGAAAAGTCGTTGAGCACTTGGTAACCATACTTAACATTTAAATCACATCAGCATATTCTTGAATAAACCCTACACCGTACCAAGTGTAGTAACGAAACGAAGTACTGTGCAACCGTTAAAAACTGGTCGTCCAGCCCGGTTGGGGTTGTCAGGCCCGATAGATCTATCAACAGGATTCGCGTTTACGCTCCTCACGTAAATATTAGCTACCAAGTATAAAGAGATATGCCATGGTACAACTCAACGTAGAAATTATATTTTTGATCACTTATGTCCATAACGTAAATCATTTATAAAAAAAACAGCGCATGTATTCTCAGCCCAAAATATTTAGAGTTAAAAGGGAATTATATACTCACCTAATGTATTTTGTAGTAAAAATACATATAACATCTTTGAACACGTTTAAGGTTGGCCTCGGATTCACGAACCTATATCATTTGGGTATATATATTAATACACATAATCGTAATCGAATAAGTTTATATATATATATATATATATATATATATATATATATATATATATATATATATATATATATATATATATATTTTGTTTGTTAAAACTAATAGTGATATTTGTATTACTAATAAAAATAATATTGTTAATAATTCTTTTTGTGATAAATATAAGGATTCTAATATAAACTTTAAAGATATTACTTTTACTATTATTGATAGTTATGATAGTAATTTTAGTAATTATATAATAATACTCATTAACAATAATACTTATTTGATATTAATAGAAATAATAATATAATTGTAGTGATAATCATAATAACATTAATAAAAGTAATAAATATGATAAAGTTAATAATAATAATACTAAAAATCATGAAATGATACTAATACTAGTATTAATGGAAGTAATAATAATTTTCTTTTTATTATTTTATTAATAACAGTATTATTCATAATTGTATCTATTGTTATAATAATGATAATTAAATCGTAACTTTTATATTTGCTCTTATATTAGTAACAATGTTATTAATATCGATAATTATAATAACACTAATAACAATAATGGTTTTATTTATAATTATAATATTTATAATAAATAATAATAGCCATAATAATAATAATCATAATAATTAATAAATATAATAATAGAAATAAATTAATAATGTTTACCATTTAAAGATTTGTATAAAAAGAATTGCCAAGAGAAGGCTCGAACCCGCGACCTCCTAAAACCCGTTACTTCACTTAACCAGCTGGGCTGTGCCCATTTATCCGATAGATTACAGATTCATTAACATTTAAACCCGTATTTTCTTGTTATTATATCTTCTTCTTCTACCCGTATATTTTGTATAACCAGAGGAACCAAATCATACCATCCACGAATATCTCATCTAGTTTTAGGATTAAGGGTTGATACAGAAACAAAATTGGATTGATTAAATTATTTAAAACAGAAAACAAAGAAATTAAATAACCTGTATCAGTTATATTTTCACACGAAGAACCCATAAATCAAATTAAAACTTTTGAACGTTTTAGCTTATAGTTTCTTCATGAAAAAGATTCTAACTTGCTTCTATAATCTTTCTGTTACCTTAATTGGATTCAAAACGTCGGTTTTAAACTCGAATTTCATGATGAACGGTCGCTTGACTTTTTGTTCATAAACTTCTGATTTCGAAATTGAACATCGATAGGAAAATTCGAGTTATGAAATTTTGCAGATAGTTAAAACGAATGATTTATGATGTTACTGCATTTACACATTTTGAGATATTATTCGAATTTATGAAGTCTGGAAAATGAACTAAGAACAGGGACGACGTGCAGAGATTTTGAAATTAAATTTAATTCTTGTTATTCTCAACCGTTTTACATTTACAGAGTATTATATACAGGTTGAAGATAATAGTACAGCTAATATGGTTCAATGAAACGTTTGTTTTGTAGTTCAATTTACCCGACACAAAATATTCGGTTAGTTCTAAAAATTCAATCGAATCCACTAATTTTTGTTTGTTATTGAAACACAAAGAATCAAATTGTACTGATCAGTTGACTAAATTAAATTATGATACAGTTGGGATAACGATTGGAAACAGAAATTATATGAAATTTTTATTTATTTACATATAATCCATATATATCTATAATTCTGTATTTGTTTAGGTAATTATTTATATAAATCTGTTTATTATATATCTGAATATGAATTACTTGTATATTTTTTTTTAACTTATAATGAATCTGTATTTGATTCTGTATTTAAATATATATATATATATATTTTAATTTTTATTAATATTATAATGTTGCTAATAAGTTAAAAATAATAATAATAGAGTTAACAATAAAGATAAATAATATCAATATAATACTAATATTTAAAAAAAAAATAATAATCATATTAATATCTTAAATCTTTATGATAATTTAGTAACAACAATATAATAATAGTACTTATATTGATAATAATAATATTAGAAATTTTATCGCATTATTTGTATCAAGTTTCGTATTTAATAATATCAATAATGCTGTTATTAATATTAACATGAATATTATACAATAACGAAGTAATGATAATTATATTAGTATAACAACTATATTCTTCTTGAAACCATATTTAATATATATATATATATATTATAATTCATTAGCCATGTAATATTTATTAATTATATAATATATTTTAGTTTAATTATAGGTTCGTGAATCGTCAGGCACGGTCAAAGGGTAACTGACTGTCTGATTATAGATTTCAGACTCTCTAGACTCAATAATAAAGATTTTGCTTATCGTGTCGGAAACATATAGAGTTTAAGGTTTAAATTTGGTCGGAAATTTCCGAGTCGTTACAACCATAATTAACTTTGGTCGGTTGGTTGAGGATTTTCTTCTACTTAACCATTTTATTATTTCCCCCACTGGTTTTATTTCTTCTTCCGGTTCCGATTCTTCTTCCGGTTCCGATTCTTCTTCCGGTTCCGACTCTTCTTCCGGTTCCTCTTCGGGAACTTGTGAATCAGTCCACAAATCATTCCAATTTACATTTGACTCTTCATTATTATTAGGTGAGTCAATGGGACTTGTTCTAGAGGTAGACATCTATCACATAATATCAAACACGTTAAGAGATTAATATATCACATAATATTCACATGTTAAAAATATATAGTTTCTAACAAAAATGTTAAGCAATCATTTTTAAAAAAAATACGGTCGAAGTCCAGACTCACTAATGCATCCTAACAAACTCAATAAGACGCACTAATGCAAATTTTCTGGTTCTCTAAGACCAACGCTCTGATACCAACTGAAATGTCCCGTTCTTATTGATTAAAAACGTTCCATATTAATTGATTTCGTTGCGAGGTTTTGACCTCTATATGAGACGTTTTTCAAAGACTGCATTCATTTTAAAACAAACCATAACCTTTATTTCATCAATAAAGGTTTAAAAAGCTTTACGTAGATTATCAAATAATGATAATCTAAAATAACCTGTTTACACGCGACCATTACATAATGGTTTACAATACAAATATGTTACAACGAAATAAGTTTCTTGAGTGCAGTTTTTACACAATATCATACAAGCATGGACTCCAAATCTCGTCCTTATTTAAGTATACGACAGCGGAAGCTCTTAATAATCACCTGAGAATAAACATGCTTAAAACGTCAACAAAAATGTTGGTGAGTTATAGGTTTAACCTATATATTATCAAATCATAATAATAGACCACAAGATTTCATATTTCAATACACATCCCATACATAGAGATAAAAATCATTCATATGGTGAACACCTGGTAACCGACATTAACAAGATGCATATTTAAGAATATCCCCATCATTACGGGACACCCTTCGGATATGATATAAATTTTGAAGTACTAAAGCATCCGGTACTTTGAATGGGGTTTGTTAGGCCCAATAGATCTATCTTTAGAATTCGTGTCAATTAGGGTGTCTGTTCCCTAATTCTTAGATTACCAGACTTAATAAAAAGGGGCATATTCGATTTCAATAATTCAACCATAGAATGTAGTTTCACGTACTTGTGTCTATTTTGTAAATCATTTATAAAACCTGCATGTATTCTCATCCCAAAAATATTAGATTTTAAAAGTGGGACTATAACTCACTTTCACAGATTTTTTACTTCGTCGGGAAGTAAGACTTGGCCACTGGTCGATTCACGAACCTATAACAAATATGTACATATATATCAAAGTATGTTCAAAATATATTTACAACACTTTTAATACATTTTGATGTTTTAAGTTTATTAAGTCAGCTGTCCTCGTTAGTAACCTACAACTAGTTATCTACAGTTAGATGTACAGAAATAAATCGATATATATTATCTTGAATCAATCCACGACCCAGTGTATAAATATCTTAGTATTGATCACAACTCAAACTATATATTTTTTGGAATCAACCTCAACCCTGTATAGCTAATTCCAACATTCACATATAGAGTGTCTATGGTTGTTCCGAAATATATATAGATGTGTCGACATGATAGGTCGAAACATTGTATACGTGTCTATGGTATCTCAAGATTATATAATATACAATACAAGTTGATTAAGTTATGGTTGGAATAGATTTGTTACCAATTTTCACGTAGCTAAAATGAGTAGTTTTTACCAATTTTGTTTTGCTCGCCATTTCTTCGTTTCTAATCCGTTTTGAGTGATTTAAGCGGCCACGGTTTCGTATTGAACTTTAATTTATGAAACTAAACAGAAAAGGTATAGGTTTATAGTCGGAAATACAAGTTACAAGTCATTTTTGAAAGAGGTAGTCATTTCCGTCGAAAGAACGACATCTTGATGACTGTTTTGAAAAACATACTTTCACTTTGAGTTTAACCATGATTTTTGGATATGGTATCATGTTCATAAGAAAAATCATTTTCCCAGAAGTATAGCTTTTAAATCAAAGTTTTTCATAGTTTTTAATTATCCAAACCAAAACAGCCCCCGGTTGTAACTACGACGGCGTAAATCCGGTTTTATGGTGTTTATCGTGTTTCCGGGTTTTAAATCATTAAGTTAGCATATCATATAGATATAGATCATGTGTATAGTTGATTTTAAAAGTGTAGTTAGAAGGATTAACTTTATTTGCGAACAAGTTTAGAATTAACTAAACTATGTTCTAGTGATTACTAGTTTACCACTTCAAATATGATAGCTTTTTATGTATGAATCGAATGATGTTATGAACATCATTACAACCTTAAGTTCCTTGGATAAACCTACTAGAAAAGAGAAAAATGGATCTAGCTTCAACGAATCCTTGGATGGCTCGAAGTTCTTGAAGCAGAATCATGACACGAAAACAAGTTCAAGTAAGATCATCACTTGAAATAAGATTGTTATAGTTATAGAAATTGAACAAAAGTTTGAATATGATTATTACCTTGTATTATAATGATAACCTACTGTAAGAAACAAAGATTTCTTGAGGTTGGATGATCACCTTACAAGATTGGAAGTGAGCTAGCAAACTTGAAAGTTTTCTTGATTTTATGTAACTAAAACTTGTAGAATTTATGAAGAACACTTAGAACTTGAAGTTAGAACTTGAGAGAGATTAATTAGATGAAGAAAATTGAAGAATGAAAGTGTTTGTAGGTGTTTTTGATCGTTGGTGTATGGATTAGATATAAAGGATATGTAATTTTGTTTTCATGTAAATAAGTCATGAATGATTACTCATATTTTTGTAATTTTATGAGATATTTCATGCTAGTTGCCAAATGATGGTTCCCACATGTGTTAGGTGACTCACATGGGCTGCTAAGAGCTGATCATTGGAGTGTATATACCAATAGTACATACATCTAAAAGCTGTGTATTATACGAGTACGAATATGGGTGCACACGAGTATAATTGTTGATGAAACTGAACGAGGATGTAATTGTAAGCATTTTTGTTAAGTAGAAGTATTTTGATAAGTGTCTTGAAGTCTTTCAAAAGTGTATGAATACATATTAAAACACTACATGTATATACATTTTAACCGAGTCGTTAAGTCATCGTTAGTCGTTACATGTAAGTGTTGTTTTGAGACCTTTAGGTTAACGATCTTGTTAAATGTTGTTAACCCAAAGTTTATAATATCAAATGAGATTTTAAATTATTATATTTTCACGATATTATGATATATTAATATATCTTAATATGATATATACATTTAAATGTCGTTACAACGATAATCGTTACATATATGTCTCGTTTCGAAATCCTTAAGTTAGTAGTCTTGTTTTTACTTATGTAGTTCATTGTTAATACACTTAATGTTATATTTAATTATCATATTATCATGTTATATATAATATAACAATGTATTAATTTGCTTCATATATATTTAGTAAGACGTGGTTATAACGATAATCGTTATATGTATCGTTTCGAGTTTCATACGTCAATAGTCTCCTTTTTAAGTATATAACTTATTGTTACTATTTTTAATGAGATACTTGATGATCATTATATCATGTTAAACATATATATTTATTTATTTATGTATCATCATGTCATATACAACTTATAGCGTTCGGGAATCATTGGTCAAACTTGGTAATCAGACGTTTACAAAATTTTCGTTTCAATTAACCAAGTCTTAACAAGTTTGATTGCTTAACATGTTGGAAACATTTAATCATGTAAATATAGTTTTCATTAAACATATAATCATATAAAGGTTCGGAAAAGTTCGGGTCACTACATAGGGCGTTAGAATCTATAACAAATTTCCATGGTTAATGAATCTTCAATAAAATTCCTTCATGTATAGTCCTTGGCTATGTGGACATTCTTTCTCAAATCTCCGGTAGGCCATCATTCAAATACACAAGTAGGGCTTACTAGAATTTTCTTTGATCCACTTCCTCTTCCTCATAAAACAATATTGAAGCTTCTATATGATTTACGGTAAAATAATTCCGTTGGCCAGGCGTCGTTATATTACACTAATTCATACTTTCATTTCAATATCACCCCATAAGGTCAGGATATGTGATCAACTTTGATTTCTACACAATTTTCTCTAAAACGATTTCTTAAACAGTGTATTAAAGATAGAACGAAGAGACAAAAATATCAAGAGAAATGAATATGAATAATGATGGCATAGAAATGTCTTTGAAATATCGAGAATCCTTAAAGTCAAGAACGACGTTTCCCAGTTCGCAAACCAAAGCACAAGGCACGTTAGTTAACAAGAATGATATATATACATAAATATAATAGCGGACATTGGAATGCCGAGCATTCTAGAAGTAATGAATGACTTTGTAACATCCTTAGATTGGGCCTAGACGTAAGATGACCTCTTTTCCCTTAGGCATAATTTTGAGATTATTTATGCCTTTATTTTAATTAAATGTTTTGATGGAATTCAACATAGCAACAAGTTCTTAATGTTAACATTATCACAAAACCAATTGATTTATAGTTATAGCAAGCGGAAGCATAATTATTAAGAAAACAAGTTCATATGTTTAACCATTTTTGGTGAATCCCATGTAAATATCAAGTTATGAACATATGCTTACATATAAGAACAAGGAGAGTAGAGATTATACCTCCTCAAGTAAATTGAGGGCTGTTTTGAACAAGCAAGATGATGATGAAAATGAAGCAACAATAACCTCTAACTTCAAGCCTCAAGTGTGTAATACCCACAAGCTTTCAATCACCAACACCTTCTATTATTTGGTTAGGATTTTAGGACACTTGATGAACTTAATTAGCAAGCAAAACTCTTCTCTCCTCACCCAAAACTTTCGGCCAGCAGACCCCTCACCACTATTAGAGAGTTATTTTTGAAACTTAGTGTATATTCTTTGAAATGACCCGTTCATATACATTATAAACGATTCATAATAGTTGATTACATCGCGAGGTATTTGACCTCTATATGATACATTTTACAAACATTACATTCGTTTTTAAAAGACAAACTTTCTTTACAACGAAAGTTGACGGCATGCATACCATTTCATAATACATCCAACTATAATTGACTTAAAAATAATCTTGATGAACTCAATGACTCGAATGCAACGTCTTTCAAAATATGCCATGAATGACTCCAAGTAATATCCTTAAAATGAGCTAATGCACAACGGAAGATTTCTTTAATACCTGAGAATAAACATGCTTTAAAGTGTCAACCAAAAGGTTGGTGAGTTCATAGGTTTATCATAACAATCATTTCAATATATTAATAGACCACAAGATTTCTGTTTATAAATATATGTACACTCGCAAGTGTATAAAACCGTTCTGCTTATGTTGAGGCCTCAGTAACCAACCTTAACAATAATATAATAAGTCATCTTCGCAAAGATGGATACGTACACTTGCAAGTGTATAAATAATCCTCGAAGTACTAAACATCCGCCCACTAGCTCTTATGTCTAGTGCAGCCTACAGGATGGGGGTGTTAAGCCCGATAGATCTATCTTTAGGATTCGCGCTCACATGCTCTTATAACATGTAACTAAATTACCTAGCACATCAATCCGCAGAATTATCATTTTTGATCACTTGTCTCTATTTCGTAAAGCATTTATAAAAGCAGCGCATGTATTCTCAGCCCAAAAATATATATTGCAAAAGCAATTAAAAGGGGAGCAAATGAAACTCACCATACTGTATTTCGTAGTAAAAATACATATAACGTCATTTAACAAGTGCAAGGTTGGCCTTGGATTCACGAACGTATCAATATTGAGATTTAATATTGCAGGAAAGTACGTAGACGCAACGGAGATGATAAACACTAGATTGACCTCACGAGCATACCCATGAACCATACCCATCACCTCCATAGCTATAACCCATAATTTCCTTAGCTTCGACTCATTCAAAAAACTACTTTGAAATCACTCGGACATCACTCCGTCGTAATATTTTATGTATACTAATAATATCTTCAAATAATACAGAGCAAATATATATATATATATATATATATATATGTAAATCGATTGAGAGAGTTTAGAGAAATATATTTTCAAGTTTCTATAAAATAATGAAACCTATTGAATTCTATTTATAATAGATTTTTGAATTATTAAAGTGAATTATTAAAGTGAATTATTAAAGTATGAATTATTAAAGTGAATTATTAAAGTATGAATTATTAAAGTGAATTATTAAAGTATGAATTATTAAAGTGAATTATTAAAGTATGAATTATTAAAGTAAATTATTAAAGTATGAATTATTAAAGTGAATTATTAAAGTTAAAGTAAAGTAAAAGTAAAGTAAAGGTAAAGTTAAAGTATAGTAAAAGTATAAAAACTATGTATGTATAATACGCGTATAAATATATATAATATTAATTTAAATCGTTATATATATTTAATGAAATAAAATATAAATATCATTATATTTATTATACTGGTTAAGTAATGAGTTGTCAAAAGTGATTCTAGATATTTATAAAAGTTATATATATTTTAATAATAAAGTTCTTTTTAAACTGAAAACGTTTTTGTACGTTTGAAAATAGATTAATAGAATATTATGGAAACCAATTCTCCACTAACTTTTGTCTAACTTTCGTAAATGACACTTTTTGTTTCTATTTATAAATAGCTTTACAAATTATTCCGAATATCGTTAAAAGGAATAGATTTTCTCAATCATAGTGGACCTCTCAACAGAGACTTGTAATCATAATTCAATGTTTCTGATAATTCAAGCATTTAATATATTTTTTTTTTAATTTCGTCGATAATCATATTGAAACAAATACGTTCACGTAAAGCATTATACGTTTAAATACTTTTTTGACATTTTCAATTTATAATATATACACATATACATACATATTCATATATGTTCATTTAATGGTTCGTGAATCATTGGAATTTGGTCGAGGTTTAAATGAATGTATAAACATAGTTAAAATCCTTGAGATTTAACTTAACAAACATTGCTTATCGTTTCAGAATAATATAAAGATAAAGTTTAAATTTAGTCGGAAATTTCTGGGTCGTCACAGTACCTACCCGTTAAAGAAATTTCATCCCCGAAATTTGATAGAGGTCGTCATGACTAACAATGAGAATGTTATTATGACGATTATAAAGTTTTATCATGTCTAAAAAGTATGGATAAAATAATTCGATTACTCGAAGCGTATGAGGGAAGTTATCGTAAATGAAGGAAATAAGATTATAGTGATCCGTCATATCTTTTGACGTCATCACAATTGATCTCCGAATTTAAAGAAAATCTTTGTAATCTATGTTGGATTTGATGCTTCGGTGATTAAGGAGATTATGATTCTCTTCGAATTAATACGATAATCCATCTTGATTTCTCTGTCGGGTATTTCACTATAAATCCACCTCCTTCGTTTCCTTACAACTCACACCTTCTATTCTTTTTCCCTCAACTCATATTTTAAAGTATTTGTCAATATGCTTCATCCAGTACTGATTCTCGATATACTCCTCACTTTCATATCTGTCATTCTTCTTTTTCATCTGCCTCCGGAAGAATCTATTTACTTCTACTATACTCTTGGTTTTATAGTGTTTTTAGTTCTCCCGTGCCTTTATATTGCTATATGCATTGATATATACGGTTTGTGATTTCTGGGTTGTTGTTGGGTTTTATATCTTCCCTTATATTTCAAAGTCCTTGCTTCTTCTATAATCATTGTCATCCACAGTTAATGCTCTCTTCTATTTGCTATGATTTATACTCCCATTTCTAGTTCGGAGCTTTGTCCTTTCGTTTCTTCTTCTTGCGATTAAGCACCGCTTGTAATGGTCCAGAATTCGCAGATATAAATTTCGGAATGAACATTGTTAATGTTCTAGGAAGGAAATTGTAATGACACGATCTTGATTTATTAATTTACCAAAATACCCTGAAAAGACCGAATCATCAAGAAAATATATTCTTGATATTTTTAGAGATTAAATAGAATACAAGAGTCGTGTAACATAGCACATGATGACGTTATGATCTGTGAATCATCATGTTCCATTTAGAAACTCAGCATGAATTA
Source organism: Rutidosis leptorrhynchoides (assembly GCF_046630445.1). Lineage (NCBI taxonomy): Eukaryota > Viridiplantae > Streptophyta > Magnoliopsida > Asterales > Asteraceae > Rutidosis > Rutidosis leptorrhynchoides. The sequence continues at coordinate 223,410,377 of NC_092341.1, forward strand.
CTGTAATATAATCACGTTGATCAAGTGTCATTATATTATACTAACTCATGCTTCAGCTCCCAACACTTCTTCAAGAATATTCCTATTTTAAACTCGAATGTTTCAGAATTTAGAAACTAAAATAGTTTCCTTTATGATATAATACAGATAGCGCGAAGAGGTAAATGATTTCAGATAAGAATAATTATAAAAATATCTTCAGAAGTATGGATGATATTTATAATGAAAGATACGATGATATCTTAGAATGTCTAATATCAGAGGATGATGAAGGATATTGTCCACAGGGGTTTAGAGTTAGGAGCAAGGTATTCGTTAATGACTTCAGCAAGTAATGAATCATTTGGATCCTTTGAAGGCAGGTTCAGCCTTTATGATTTGTCCACAGCCTCCTTCACACTTTGCTCAATCCGTTTTCCAGTTCTAAAGCTTCTCTTTTTCTGAGCTTTGCCAATATACTATCCTTTATAATCCAACTTTTTACTGTTAAGGTCGTTTACAGTTTTTGTTGCTTCATCAGCATTTTTCAAAATTTCGAGAACTGGTTCGCAGTTTAGGGTGTTTTTCAGAAATTTCTCATTCAAAGAATGTAAGTCTTGGAGGTAGACATTGTGTGTATATGTAATTGTTGATGTAGACATGCTGCGAGGTTTCAAAATACTGATTGCTGATTCTCAATAATTGGTATGGCAATTCTTGTTATAAGGTACGAATAAATATATGATAGGGTTTCGATAATTATAATGATTTTTTTTTTTTTTTTTTTGGAAAGTCAAAGATCAGTGAAGTTGTTGGTAAGTTTATTGCTAATGTGGTGAATATAAACGATTCCCCGGTAATGTTGGCGAAGGGCAACGTATATATCGAGGTTATAATAAGACTAGTCCGACTGAAAATTCGAAGTTGACTTGCTGGAGCTTGTGACAAAACTGTCTACTTTGAAAAGGAATTGAAAAGTCATTTTAGCTAATAAATGCCAAAGGGTCTGACACGGATACGCGTTGAACTATGACTTTGGCTTCGAGAGCTTTTTAGGTACATAAATGTGGGTAATATGTGGTTGGATCATCATCTCGATTGTTCATTGTTTGAAGTGTCTTCGAAAATTTCGGAGAGTTTGAACACAGTTTGTAATCGTTAATATACATATGATGTTCTAACACAGTTTTGAAGTCAAAGTATAGCTTTGAAAGATGTAGGAATCTAAGAGTGATGTCTTCTGTTAAATCATGACTTGGATTTTGATTTGTCAAAATCAGAATGCGTAATCAAATTTGGGTGAGAATGGTTGTTTTGATTACTATACAAGAATGTATATTGTTGTGAGATTTTGGGAGTATAGTTGATGATTTGCTTAATCAGATTCGAAAAATGTAACATATTAATTGTGAATTTATATATCTCTCGGGTATTACCTACCCGTTAATTTTTTTTTTCACAATTAATATTTTGTACAACAGAATTTTATTACAGTCTTTATGAAAATATATATGTGCATATTTTCTTCAGATGTAACATAGATTTAATGACTTAATATTAAATTAAACTAATTTGATTTACGGTTGAAACTAGAACTGAATAATCCCTAAAGACTTTAGAAATTACATAACTTCTACGGAGTATTTATTCAATAAAATTGAAATTATGAATTAATACTTCGTTATTTGTTGGTGTTTGTAACCCTTGCACCATATTCTCTAAAGCCACTACTCAAGCGCGAAGCGCGTTGACTTCTTCTGTTACAGCGGGGTGATTGTCGGTTCGGACGAGCGGATAAATAAAATCTAGAATTTGATGTAGTATATAATCATGACGAGATACTCTGAAAATGAGAGAGCAAATGGTGTTTCAGACCGGTTCGCCGGTAAGTGCTTCAGGTTCATCGCCAAGAGGGCAATGTGGTGGATGGAAGGGATCACCTTCTTCTTGTCTCCAATTATTGAGGAGGCTACGAACCTATCCCCAATTCATCCAGAATAGATGATGGCTAATTGGTTGATCCATTCCGGTCACACTGCTTTCGGAGCTTGAGTGGGATTCCATATCGAAATTCGAGGGACTTGAACTAATGACGAATTCCATTTCGTTCGATTGAATAAAGGATTTTTAGATATGAAATGATTTTTCGGCTATCGGGTGGTATTCTAATTACATAGAATATCTATATATATAGCGCAAAAGATTTCGTAGATTACGGAGGAATTTACGGAATATGTCAGGCAAAGTTTACAGTAACAGATACGTTAAGATATGAATTAGCAGATACGCTAAGATATGAATTTTGTCTATACACTATTCATGCAATCAATGCAATAAGATGTGTCTAGACTAAGAATGATAAGCAAGTAATTTCTGACAAGAATGATGAGAAAAACTTTTGACATGCAGACACGGTCGAAGTCCAGACTCACTAATGCATCCTAACGACTATCAGTTAGATACACTAATGCAGACCTGGTTCGCTAAGACCACCGCTCTGATACCAACTGAAATGACCCGTTCATATACATTATAAACGATTCATAATAGTTGATTACATCGCGAGGTATTTGACCTCTATATGATACATTTTACAAACATTACATTCGTTTTTAAAAGACAAACTTTCTTTACAACAAAAGTTGACGGCATGCATACCATTTCATAATACATCCAACTATAATTGACTTAAAAATAATCTTGATGAACTCAATGACTCGAATGCAACGTCTTTCAAAATATGCCATGAATGACTCCAAGTAATATCCTTAAAATGAGCTAATGCACAACGGAAGATTTCTTTAATACCTGAGAATAAACATGCTTTAAAGTGTCAACCAAAAGGTTGGTGAGTTCATAGGTTTATCATAACAATCATTTCAATATATTAATAGACCACAAGATTTCTGTTTATAAATATATGTACACTCGCAAGTGTATAAAACCGTTCTGCTTATGTTGAGGCCTCAGTAACCAACCTTAACAATAATATAATAAGTCATCTTCGCAAAGATGGATACGTACACTCGCAAGTGTATAAATAATCCTCGAAGTACTAAACATCCGCCCACTAGCTCTTATGTCTAGTGCAGCCTATAGGATGGGGGTGTTAAGCCCGATAGATCTATCTTTAGGATTCGCGCTCACATGCTCTTATAACATGTAACTAAATTACCTAGCACATCAATCCGCAGAATTATCATTTTTGATCACTTGTCTCTCTTTCGTAAAGCATTTATAAAAGCAGCGCATGTATTCTCAGCCCAAAAATATATATTGCAAAAGCAATTAAAAAGGGAGCAAATGAAACTCACCATACTGTATTTCGTAGTAAAAATACATATAACGTCATTTAACAAGTGCAAGGTTGGCCTTGGATTCACGAACGTATCAATATTGAGATTTAATATTGCAGGAAAGTACGTAGACGCAACGGAGATGATAAACACTAGATTGACCTCACGAGCATACCCATGAACCATACCCATCACCTCCATAGCTATAACCCATAATTTCCTTAGCTTCGACTCATTCAAAAAACTATTTTGAAATCACTCGGACATCACTCCGTCGTAATATTTTATGTATACTAATAATATCTTCAAATAATACAGAGCAAATATATATATATATATATATATATATATATATATATATATATATATATATATATATATATATATATATATATATATATATATATATATATATATATATATGTAAATCGATTGAGAGAGTTTAGAGAAATATATTTTCAAGTTTCTATAAAATAATGAAACCTATTGAATTCTATTTATAATAGATTTTTGAATTATTAAAGTGAATTATTAAAGTATGAATTATTAAAGTGAATTATTAAAGTATGAATTATTAAAGTGAATTATTAAAGTATGAATTATTAAAGTGAATTATTAAAGTTAAAGTAAAGTAAAAGTAAAGTAAAGGTAAAGTTAAAGTATAGTAAAAGTATAAAAACTATGTATGTATAATACGCGTATAAATATATATAATATTAATTTAAATCGTTATATATATTTAATGAAATAAAATATAAATATCATTATATTTATTATACTGGTTAAGTAATGAGTTGTCAAAAGTGATTCTAGATATTTATAAAAGTTATATATATTTTAATAATAAAGTTCTTTTTAAACTGAAAACGTTTTTGTACGTTTGAAAATAGATTAATAGAATATTATGGAAACCAATTCTCCACTAACTTTTGTCTAACTTTCGTAAATGACACTTTTTGTTTCTATTTATAAATAGCTTTACAAATTATTCCGAATATCGTTAAAAGGAATAGATTTTCTCAATCATAGTGGACCTCTCAACAGAGACTTGTAATCATAATTCAATGTTTCTGATAATTCAAGCATTTAATATATATTTTTTTTAATTTCGTCGATAATCATATTGAAACAAATACGTTCATGTAAAGCATTATACGTTTAAATACTTTTTTGACATTTTCAATTTATAATATATACACATATACATACATATTCATATATGTTCATTTAATGGTTCGTGAATCATTGGAATTTGGTCGAGGTTTAAATGAATGTATAAACATAGTTTAAAATCCTTGATATTTAACTTAACAAACATTGCTTATCATTTCAGAATAATATAAAGATAAAGTTTAAATTTAGTCAGAAATTTCTGGGTCGTCACATTCTTGGTCAAGGAGAGAGTTGTAGGAGGCAAGCATGCTCATAAGTATTTGTGTGATCTTGAAAGCAACAAAACAAGGCATGGGGTGTCTCCTTGGAGACCCCAAAACCGTCCCCCATTAGGTTTTATAATAAGATTTATATTTTTATAAAACTTGTTATAAAATACCTTGCAATAATATATAAAACTTGTTATATAAAACATGCATTTGTTAAGTTACTTACATTTTATAAACCAATTTATAAAATATAACACAACATAATTATTTAAACCTATAAATAAATAAATATAAATTATCCAAATAATTTATCTCAAGTGATGATATTTTAGAAAACCGATTTTCTAAAGTTCAAGTGTCGCGTATTTATTTAACGATCCAATCGTTAAGATTAAATACATATAAAATGTCGGTAAACTTGTTATTGGGTATGACCCGACTTGGATCATAACATATTAGCCACATTAATTTAATATGTCTTTTGGGCATACGAAATACCTTCAATCTCCCACTTGCACGAGAAACATAAGAAATTAATGCAAGTGACGGATACCACCTAACGACCGTCCATCACCCCCAATATGTTATGACTTTTTACCATTCAATAACATCATCCCTTTTGAGTTCCCATCTCGAATATGAATAGGTGAATCTTTTCATTATATCCTTTCATCCTAGATGTCATGTTAAATCCAAGAGACACAGAGTAATCACTCTCTTCTAGATTTAACTTTATCAGGCCTTAGACATCTGACTCTCAACGAATAAGAGGGACGAATTCCATCTTGACTACATACGTCCTATATATATACTTTGCATTATACCTGAGCTCTTCCTTATGAACTACCATATTTCAGAATAGCGAAGGAAAGAATCAAGGCACAATACTTGGTAAATATCCAAACCCAATATGCATCTCAGGTCAGAGGATACAATGATATTCGCCTTTACTCAAGATTACATGTGATCAACCACAAAGGCTCCATTTAGTAAATCTTGAGGGCGGGTCTTCCAATATTTGTATCCCACAAATATCTATGAACCTTGGTTGCAATCTTGCCCCACATTAATCCCGTGAATGTCTATCAATCCAAGTTCATAATAGTCTAAACCTCACACTTGCTCCCACAAATGTGATCGACTACGAAATTTAGAATAATTACTTATTCATGGATAAAATATGCAAAATAGGAACTTGACTCAAGATTAATAAATTAACACCATAATTATATTAATGAGTTTGAACCACTTCGTTCCATTACAATACATAAAATAGATCACAACCAATCACTAGAATATCGAAGCCCTAATGCACTAACATGCCCTTGATGTTTTGCACCATGTAAGAGCTTCGTGAGTGGATTCGCTATATTAAGATCTGTGTGAACTTTGTGAATACATATCTTTCCCTTTTCAACTTCATCCCTTATGTAGTTGAATCTCCGCTCAATGTGACGAGTCTTTTGGTGAGCACGAGGTTCCTTGATTTGAGAAATCGCACCCTCGTTGTCACAAAAGATCTCAAGAGGGTCCTGAATGGAAGGGACTACTCCTAATTCGTCGATGAATTTCTTCATCCATGCAGCTTCCTGAGCTGCCAATGAGGCGGCAATGTACTCTGACTCTGTAGTGGATAATGCAACAACATCCTGTTTTGAACTCTTCCAAGAGACCGCACCTCCATTTAACGTGAAGACATAACCGGACTGTGACCGAGAATCATCTCGATCAGTTTGGAAACTCGCGTTCACGTTACCTTTTACAGCGAGTTCCTCCTTACTAGACCCATATATTAGAAACATATCCTTAGTCCTCCTGAGGTATTTCAATATACTTTTTATAGCAATCCAATGACTGTTTCCTGGGTTATTCTGGTATCTACTTGTCAAGCTAAGAGCGCATGACACATCCGGCCTAGTACATATCATTGCATACATGATTGACCCAATAGAAGATGCGTACGGAACTTTCTTCATTCTCTCTTGTTCATCTTTCGTGGTAGGGCACTGAGATGAACTGAGAATCGTTCCTCTTTGAATAGGTACCAAACCTTTCTTAGAGTTCTCCATCTTGAACCTTTTCAAGATCTTTTCAATGTATGCACTTTGATTCAAACCTATCAGTTTCTTGGATCTATACCTGTAGATCCCAATTCCCAAAATGTATTGTGCTTCTCCAAGATCCTTAATGGAGAAGCATTTACTTAACCAAGTTTTAACACCTTGCATGGCCGGAATATCATTTACAAATAATAATATATCATCCACATATATTACAAGGAACATGATAGTGCTCCTACTAGCTTTCTTGTATACACAAGCTTCATCACCATTTTTAATGAAGCCAAATTTCTTGGCTTCCTCATTAAAACGATGATTCCACATTCTAGATGCTTATTTCAATCCGTAGATTGACTTCTTTAACTTGCATACCTTTATAGGATATTTTGGATCAACAAAACCTTCAAGATGAACCATATAGACATCTTCCTCAAGATGTCCATTTAGGAAAGCGGTCTTTGTGACGACCCGGAAATTTTCGACCAAATTTAAACTTAAATCCTTATATGATTTAATGTTTCCGACACGATAAGCAAAGTCTATAATGTTGATGTTTCAAAAACTTTGAACTGTGTTCATGTAATCGATTACCCTTCGACTATTCCCGACAATTCACGAACCATTATGTGTAAATAAATAAATATATATATATATATATATATATATATATATATATATATATATATATATATATATATATATATATATATATATATATATATTATAAATTAAAATATTATATGAGTTAATTAATTATGTAAATAAAATAATATATGATATTAAAATAAATCTATATATATAAGGTATATTGAATGTATATTTATATGGTTTCGAATTTATTTAGTAAACGATAATAGCACTCGTTTGTCAGTTGATCGATATTAAGCAAGTTAAATTCAAACTTATATAATTTTAAAATAAACGATGATCCGAAAATGAGTTATATAAATTATAGGCTTATTAAAAGTATATTTAGGAGTTATTTGTTAATTTTTACACTTAGCATATTTTACTTGGGGTTGGGAGCTAATAATTAATTATATTTTTATTTAAATAATTTTAAATAGTTAATGACCAAGTTTTATACCATAATGATTAGAATAAATAAAATTATTTAATTTAAAATTTTGGAATTTTTCTGGAAACTTTTATCTGTCACTGATTAACAACGGATCACGATGTACCACCCCGTTAATTGATGTCGGTAACTACAATTTAATTAATGTGGCTACTTTACTGTGTAAATGATATGTGCAATTTATATGCTTTGTTTTATGGAATACACATATGGACACACATACACAACAACAAATTACATCACTACAATTTCTATATAATATGCATATACAATGCATGATAATTAAATCTATTATCTCATTCCACTACTCTTTGATTCTATCGACAAGTAAACTTCACGGGATTTAATTACTGTGCTTGATTGTTTAATACTATGCTTGATTCCCAATCATATCCACCTACTATCTTATTATTTATATAAAGAATATGTACAAATATCTCATTCTCTCTATAGATATAAATATATATACACGAACATTCATCAACCTCATTAACACCCATATCTTTACATCACCTCCCTCCATTTTAACTCAGATAACGATCTTAATACTAATACACCAAGATTTGAAAATGGATTTGAACGGACTGAATCCGATTTATCAACCGAACCTCCTGTTTCAACTCCGATTTTATCAACCTCACATCAATAGTATGATTTTTCCTGACCAACCTATTGTTGGGTTAAGAAGGCATAGAAGCACGAACTCTTACCCTGATCTCCGAGAATTATCGCCATGGCAACACCACCATCATTGATCGCCACCATACGGCTACCATCACATCAACGTTGACATACGAGAACCAACCCATCCATCACCTTCATTAACTTAATTAAACGAACACCACATCCCCTCTTCATCAAACCATCCTCGATTACTGCTATTGTTAATCGTATGAATGACCCAAATTCAATGAATATCACATGCCACCATCTACTTTTTGTTTATGTCCAAACAACCATAAAACCCATCATGTTAGTCCTTTATTTCTGCTCGATATTAACATTAACCTGCTGCTATCAGTCCACCTATATATACACACGATCACTAACTGTTTATTTCTATTTTCAACGACCATTGCAACCATGATCCGCCACCACCGTAAAGCATTGCAGCTGCATTTTTAATGATTCTGTTTACAACCAAACACGCCACCATTTGTAGCCAACTTACGCTACTGCTAACAGCTGCGTATATTTTTTTCCCCTTTCTTCCAAACTTTCACAACGAAATAAAAATAATTGCTAAGAAGATGTTAAAAGCAATATATAAGCAAGGATGGGTGTTTCATTTTTTATGGCCGACCAAAGGACCCATTAAAGGGACATGCCACTTTTATTTTTTTAGTAAGTGGATAAAGTTCTTAAATTAGGTACGAACCCCACTTCCTGATGATTACTTCACGATTTAGATTCACCTTCTGATTGGGCCTTTTAATTGATACATGGGTTACAAGTGTTGTTGGGATGCTACGGCCCATTTAGTCTAGTAAACTAGTCATCGCTGTATGCTAACCGAATAAAAAAATTCTGAAACATGGAAACTGGACAACATCGAGTACATCATTCCGATATTATAGCCTCATAATACTGGCGTCTAGTCACTTTATCATGTCATGAATGGTGTGGTCAAGATATACTTAGTTTCTTTGATTAGTTGCCATGAATATGTGAATGATACATGATGGGTTGAATAAAATGATGATAATGATATCTGATGTTTACGGTTTGGATTAAGAAGATGGTACATGATGATGTATTATGATGATTAGAATTTGGGTTATGATTATATAGTTGATGATCCGTTAAAGATCTAATGACAAGATGATGGTAATGATTCGAAAAAGATGTTAGTATATGATGATGAAGAAGAAAGAAACATAATATTGAGTTAAATAGATTTCAGTTATTAGATATGACAGAAAATCGATGGCAGAGGAGTGGTTAGAGTTGAGTTACTTTACCCGAGAAGTCTTGGGTTCAAACCTTGGATGTGGCATTTTTTTAGAAAGATAAGATGAAGAAGAAACAGAAAGATATATTAGAATAAAATGATTTAGGCTATGATTAAAACAAAAATGGATGTGTAGCGTAATGGTTTAGGTTGATATCGAGTTAGCGGGACGTCGCGGGTTCAAACCCGGACTTGGGCATTTTTTTAAGAAATACTTCTTTGAGGTAGTTATCTAATTTAATTACTTATCATTATTATTCTTATCATTATTATCATTATAATTATTAAAATAAAAGTTAGTATTATTATTATTAGTAAAATCATTATATTTATATAGTTATTATTATTAGTAGTATTATTATCATCATCATTATCAATATCATTAATATTATTATTATTATTATTATTATTATTATTATTATTATTATTATTATTATTATTATTATTATTATTATGATTACTACTTTTATATTAACAATATTATTATAACAAATAAATATTTTCTATATAAGAGTATATATATTACAACTACCATCATATTACATATAATTATAGATATTAAGATTATTTATATAAAAATCTACATATAGCAAATTATTGATTTTAATATAATAGTAAACTATATAAATATTAACTATTTTAAATATATACAAATTAAATATATAAGATATATAAGTTAAGACATAATATATAAATCTATTTGATTACAATTATATGTGTTAATATATATATATATATATATATATATATATATATATATATATATATATATATATATATATATATATATATATATATATATATATATATAAATGATATAGGTTCGTGAATCCGAGGCCGACCCTACTTTTGTTCAATGTCGTCATATGTATTTTTACTACAAAATACAATATGTGAGTTTCATTTGCTCCCTTTTACTCGTTACATTTTTGGGACTGAGAATACATACGCTGCTTTTACAACTGCTTTATTAAATGCTTTTGAAATATGTTTTGAACTGCGATTACTTGAAATGCCTTTATAAATGTTTGACGAGATAGACACAAGCAAAACATTCCTCTAATGAATTATTATGCAGACAGAAGTTCTGCAGATTATTATTGAATTATGTGGACATGATAATTGCCACCATTGAATTATGTGGACATGATAATTGCCACCATTGAATTATGTGGACATGAAAATTGCCACCAGTTGATGTGAATGTTATATATCGAGAGAATGATTTTTTACACAGGTTATGTGTATGTTATTTTTGTGCACAAGATATGTGTACGGTTACTATGATTTATGAAAATAGTTTCGTACACGAGAAAGATGTACTGTATTTAAAAGATATAGCATGTACATTACAGGTGGGTATAGGATTCGGGCCCATTTGTACCATGCAGCATTTAAATTTGTGGTCTATCAAATTGATGAATTTTATTGTTTTAAGATAAACCTATGAACTCACCAACCTTTTGGTTGACACTTGAAAGCATGTTTATTCTCAGGTATGAAAGAAATCTTCCGCTGTGCATTTGCTCATTTTAAGGACATTATTTGGAGTCGATCATCGCTCTGGGATCAAATGTTGATGACTTCGTCCAGATGGATTAGGAAGGGGCATTTCAGTTGGTATCAGAGCTGGTATAACGCCGTCCATGTGTGGCGGGTTAGTCGTAAAGGAGGTTCTCACAGTGTTACCTGTGACGAAGCATTGGCTCTTACTACTTAAGATCCCTTACGAGGGTTGGCAGTAGCCGAGAGGCAGGCCCTAAAATCAGTATCTGAGGTACACTCAGCGGTCACCAGGTGGTTAGCTGGGAAGGCACTGGGTGGGACGGTGCTTGTCCCCAACTGTCTTTCAGTTGGTATCAGAGCGGTGGTCATAGCGAACCAGGTCTGCATTAGTGTGTCTAACTGATAAGTCATTAGGATGCATTAGTGAGTCTGGACTTCGACCGTGTCTGCATGTCAAAAGTTTTGCTTATCATTTCTAGTTGGAAATCATCTGCTTATCATCCTTAGGAAATTACCTCCTTATCATTATTAGTTTAGACATGTCTTACTGCCTCTATTGCATAGACAGTGTATAGATAAATTCATATCTTAGCGTATCTGTTATTGTTACCTTTGCCTGACAGCTTCCGTAGATTCCTCCGTAACTTATGGGATTTTAGTATTTTATATGCATATGTAAATTGTGTATTGTAGGGTACTAATCTACATCCTATAATCTATTCTTATCAAAAATCCTTCATTTGATCGTACGAGACGAATCCCTCAACCAGTTCGAGTCCCTCAGATTTCGATAGCTATTCCGATAGTTATTCCGACAGCTATTCCGATATGGAGTTTCACCTAAGCTCCAAAAGCAGTGTAACCAGAATGAACCAACCAATCATCCATCCCTAATTCATCTGATGAGTTGGTAGTCGACTTAATCAATGGAGACGCAAAGAAGACGATCCCTTCCACCAACCGAATTCATCTCTTGGCGATGAATCTGAAGCACTTACCGGCGAACCTGTTTGTAATACTATTTTCTCTCTCATTTCCAGAATATATCGCCACGATTATATTATATCCACAATTCTAACCATTATTCATCCCCTCGTTTTGACCGACAATCATCCCGGAATAATAGAAGAAGTTAGCGAACTTCGCGCTCGAGTAATCAATTTGTAGAATATGGTGCAAAACGTACCAGCTTCAGCAACATCACCGGCACCAACAGTACCACCAACATCGGTACTGACAGCACCAGTACCATCAACAAACCATGCCTCTGTGATGACCCGGGAATTTCCGACTAAATTTAAACTTAATCTTTATATGATTTCGATACGATAAGCAAAGTCTGAAATGTTGAGTCACAAATATTTTGAACTGTTTCATATATTCGTTTGACTTTCGACCATTCCCGATGATTCACGAACAACTAGTTGTAAATAGATAACATATATATTTAAATAGGTATTTATAATTTGAAATATAATTTAGAATATTATATAATATGATATATTATATAATATGATTAATTGGATTTATATTGTAAATAAAATAAAATGCGATTAATGGAAACTATATTTAAGAATATATAGATATATATATAAATAAGTATATAAATATTACTTGTAAATATATAAAGTTATATTAATTCAATTTGTTTAAAAATATATATATAAATATATATATATATATATATATATATATATATATATATATATATATATATATATATATATATATATATGTTTTAGTAATTAACTTTGCTATTTTAAAACTGTTTATATATAGAAAGGGAATATAAATGATTTCGAGCTTAATTAGTAAACGTCAGTAATACTCGGTTGACATTTCGTTAGCGTTCATATAGATTTAATATAAGTTTATGATGAATTAAAATAAAAATTGAACTGTAAATCGATTACGAAGATTTTAGATTTGTTAAAGTATTTTTTACTTTTTTAAGTTTAAATATTAGTACTCCGTACATATGAATCGGAATAGAAAATAAATAATTTTCGAACCTTTTTGATCAGGTTTCAAACAGGTAATGAGTGAAATAATTAAATATGTTTAATCTAAAAATTTGAGATTTTTAGGGAAACTTTTATACATTAACTGTTTAGCAATGGACACGATATGGCCATTCGGGATAAACTATCGGTAGGATACGTTAAATAAAATGTCACGGGAGTGTTTCCTTATTATTATTATATTATTCGATCACTGTTTTAAAGTTTGAAATAAGATTGTTACTGTGTTTGATTGTTATCATAACTTTATTTATTAATTATTATTATGTTATTTACTAAATATCTCTATCTATATATATATATATATATATATATATATATATATATATATATATATATATATATATATACACACTTATACATAACATAAGGGATATATATATAGAAAGCATCTTCACCACCGGCGAACACCCGCTTGAACAAACTACCATCACCACCCTACACCTCTCCACCACATTGAACCCAAACACCTACTTACTCGATTTTATTTTTTCCTTTTTTTCTTCTTTTCTGTTTGTTTCGATGACTGAATCATCACCATCATTTTGGTACGTTCCTTTTTCTATTTAAACATATAACCAACATCACCTTTATCACCTAGATAACCTCCTTATTGTTATTTTATTTAGTTTTGCTATATCATTACAACCACACCCATATACACCGCCACCTTTGTGATCTTTTTGCTCAACAACAATCAACACCATGCAAACCACCTTCTGTGCATTTATCTCGTTCGTGTTTTAATATCTGTCTTGGTTTTTGATGTGGGCCAAAACCACCACTAAACCACTTATTTTATATATATAATGATTGTTATACAATGATAGAAAAGGACTCATGACCATCAATTAGAGAGAGTGGCAGACAAGGTTGTTTCTTGAAATTAGTATGGGTACCAAGATTGGTCCCTTTCATTTTACGTAAATGTTCTTAGTGAATTATCCTAACCAAAAAACTTTGGATACTAAGTAAATTGGTTTGGTATTCTTGGGCTATCTTTAAATGAGATTATTTTTCTCAGATTGGGCCGAGATGTAAATTGCTTTTGGACCAACAACCAAACACTTAGGTCACTAAACCCATTAAAATATAAACCGCTGCACGTTTATATTTCTTCTGTTATGTATTTGACTGGCTACGTTATTATTTCTGCAATAACCATCGACACTACTAAACTGCTATTCGTGTTTCTGTTTTGGAACTTAACCGAACACCACCATCACTATCTTATGTTGTTTCCCAAACGTAAAATCACCCCAAACCGCCCAATACTGTTGCAATCGTCAATCATATTCACGCTACAGAAATTTTCTGTTTTGATTTGTTTCAAACCCCACTATACGATCTCTTCCGTCTCTGTGATATACAGTAACGAACGAGGATGAAAAGCTAGTGATGACGGTTAATGAAAACGTGATCTTAAGAGGATAATGGAGATTTTAGATTATTATGATTTTAGATGATGATTATGATTATGATTAGAGAATAATTAGAATTTTGATATTTAGCTATGAACATGATAAAAGAATCGATGATGATGAGCTGATGAAAGATGATTCGGGTGAGGTTGAAGAATGATGAAAGTTAATGCAGAAAAGGGGATATAGATAAGTATAGGTACATAAATAAATCGGAGTATTAAATCAGATAAAGAAGAAACAGATCGATGGTTAGTAGCGTGTTTGTTATACCAGAGGTCCTGGTTTCGAAACCATGCCCAGGCGACTGCTTATATTTTTTATAAAAGTTGGGCTGAGCCTGTTGGGCCAAAAATAAATCATGAGCTGCTTTGGGGAATTCATTTAACAACACAAATGGGCTACCTTTCTTGGACTCTTTTTTAATAGTAATGGACTTGTTACTTAAAGTATAATTATTTCTATTTAATAATAATAATAATAATAATAATAATAATAATAATAATAATAATAATAATAATAATAATAATAATAATAATAATAATAATAATAATAATAATAATAATATTATTATTATTATTATTATTATTATTATTATTGTTATTATTATTATTATTATTATTATTATTATATTTATATTTATTATTATTATTAACACAAGTATTATTAGATTATCATTCATTATTATTAAAACTATCATTTTAATAAAATTAACATTATTATTTTTATTTTTATCACTAATATATTATCATTTAGATTATTATTATTATTATTATTATTATTATTATTATTATTATTATTATTATTATTATTATTATTATTATTATTATTATTATTATTATTATTATTATTATTATTATTATTATTATTGTCACTATTTTAGTATTAAAAATATTACTTTAATAAACAAAGGATATTTATGTAAAAATATATGTTACATCTATATTAATATTAGATACTATTTTGTTTTAATAAAATGTTATTATAAATAAGTTACAAATAATATATAAATATTTTTAAATTGAATCATATATATAAATATTAATCTTAATACATAACTAAATATATATAAATTTGCTCGATTACGATTATATGTTTTAATATATATATATATATATATATATATATATATATATATATATATATATATATATATATATATATATATATATATATATATGAACGATATAGGTTCGTGAATCCGAGGCCAACCCTGCATTGTTCAATATAGTCATATGTATTTTTACTACAAAATACATTAGGTGAGTTTCATTTGATTCCCTTTTACTCTTTATATTTTTGGGCTGAGAATATATGCACTGTTTTAATAACTGTTTTATAATATTTATATGCGTGAGTTTCATTTGATTCCCTTTTACTCTTTACATTTTTGGGCTGAGAATACATGCACTGTTTTAATAACTGTTTTATAATATTTATATGCGTGAGTTTCATTTGCTCCCTTTTTAAATGCTTTTGCAATATATATTTTTGGGACTGAGAATACATGCGCTGCTTTTATAAATGTTTGGCGAAATAGACACAAGTACGTGAAACTACATTCTATGGTTGAATTATCGAAATCGAATATGCCCCTTTTTATTATGTCTGGTAATCTAAGAATTAGGGAACAGACACCCTAATTGACGCGAACTCTAAAGATAGATCTATCGGCCCAACAAGCCCCATCCAAAGTACCGGATGCTTTAGTACTTCGAAATTTATATCATGTCCGAAGGAGGATCCCTGAATGATGTGGATATTCTTATATGCATATTGTGAATGTCGGTTACCAGGTGTTCAATCCATAGGAATGATTATTTTTGTCTCTATATATGGGACGTATGTTTATGAGAACTGAAAATGAAATCTTGTGGTCTATTAAAATGATGGAAATGATTATTTATGTTAAACTAATAAACTCACCAACCTTTTGGTTGACACTTGAAAGCATGTTTATTCTCAGGTATGAAGGAAATCTTCCGCTGTGCATTTGCTCATCTTAGAGATATTACTTGGAGTCATTCATAACATATTTCAAAAGACGTTGCATTCGAGTCGTTGCGTTTATCAAGATTATTACTAAGTCAATTATAGTTAGATATATTATGAAATGGTATGCCTGCCGTCAACTTTCGATATAATGAAAGTTTGTCTTTTCAAAAATGAATGCAATGTTTGTAAAATGTATCATATAGAGGTCAAGTACCTCGCGATGTAATCCACTGTTGTGAATCGTTTATAATCCGTCCAGATGGATTAGGACAGGTCTTCACAGTTGGTATCAGAGCGGTGGTCTTAGCGAACCATGTCTGCATTAGTGTGTCTAACTGATAAGTCGTTAGGATGCATTAGTGAGTCTGGACTTCGATCGTGTCTGCATGTCAAAAGTTTTGCTTATCATTTTGTGTAAAAAATTACCTGCTTATCATTCTTAGAGAATCACTTGCTTATCATTCTTAGTCTAGACACGTTTTACTGCATTGACTGCATGAATAGTGTATAGACAAAATTCATATCTTAGTGTATCTGCTACTTCATATCTTAGCGTATCTGTTACTGTAACTTTGCCTGACAACTTCCGTAGATTCCTCCGTAATTTATGGGATTTTAGTATTATATATGCATATGTAAATTATGTATTACAGGGTACTAATCTATATCCTATAATCTATTTCTTATCGAAAATCCTTCATCTGATCGTACGAGATGAATCCTGCAACCAGTTCGAGTCCCTCAGATTCCGATAGCTATTCCGATAGTTATTCCGACAGCTATTCTGAAATAGATGTTCACCTAAGCTCCAAAAACAGCGTCATCGGCATGAATCAACCAATCAGCCATTATCAATTCATCTGATGGGTTTGTAGTCGACTTAACTAATGGAAACGTGCAGAAGGCAATCCCTTCCACCAACCGAATTCACCTCACAATGAACCTGAAGCGTTTACCGGTGAACCTGTTCGAGACACCATTTTCAGTCTCATTTCCAGGGTAACTCGACAAGATTATATTCTATTCACAATTCTGAACCTTATTCATCCGCTCGTTCGGACCGAAAATCATCCTGGAGTAATAAGTCAACGAACTTCGCGTTCGAATAATCAATTCGGAGAATATGGTGCAAAATGTACCAGCTTCAGCAACATCACCGGCACCAACAGTGCCATCAATAACAGCGCCAGTACCATCAACAATCCATGCTTCAATATCATAATCTGTACTTTGAGTATGATCTTCGTTCTACGTATCGTTCTACCTCATTTATCTTCGTTTAACATGGCGAATATGTAATCTCTAAAGTTTTAGAGATTATTTATTCTAGTTCCAACCGAAAAGCAAATGAGTTTAATATCATATTAACTCATTAAATCCATGAATACATCTGAAGAAAATATATATGTATATATGTTTTCATAAAGATTGTAATTAAAAATTCTCTTGTACAAACTATTAATGGTGAAAATATTTTAACGGGTAGGTAATACCCGAGGAATACTTAGATTTCACATTAATAAGTTACAGTGTACTTTCTTTGAATCTGATTCAACATTCATTTACTATCCTACTTACATCCACCGATATACAAATCCGTTCACCACAGAATAACCATATTCATTCAATTTCACATTTGGATTTTGATTTATCAGAATCCAACAAGTGGCATAATGAAGAAAACATTTGACAAAATAAAATTTGTTAGAAACAAACAAATTAACTATGAGGAATTTTGTTAAGAATCCACGCTAACTGTTCCTAGCTAACTGTTCCTAGCTAACTGATTACATTTTATTTATCGCAATTTAATTATCGCAATTTTATTTATCGTCATTTAATTTCTGTTATTTACTTTACGCATTTAATTTATCGTCATTTAATTTCTGTTATTTATTTTACGCACTTTAAATATCGGGACACGTATACAAGGTTTTGACATATCATATCGACGCATATATATATATATATATATATATATATATATATATATATATATATATATATATATTATTTGGAATAACCATAGACACTCTATATGCAGTAATGATCGAGTTCTCTATACAGGGTTGAGGTTGATTCTCAAATAATATATATATACTTTGAGTTGTGATCGAGTCTGAGACATGTATACGGGTCACGATATGAATTAATTAATTTAAAAATTATATATTAAACTATGTATGAATTATTGGACTGTTAACTGTGGACTATCGACTGTGGACTGCCAACATTGGACATTTAAAATGAATTAAAATACTGATTATAACATATGAAACTAAACAATTCTTCAAGTTTGCCACTTGATTTCATCTTAAACCTCATTTGTATCTTGACGATTACAATCTGCGTTCAAACCTTTCATGATTCTTGAAAACACCTCAATCGAGAGAATGAACTAACCGCACTTCATCTATGGAAGAAAAGATTGATACATATAGTTATGCACCTGAAAAACACTCGGAACCAGAATAAATGTTTAACACGTATCTGTGCTAGCTCTTTTGGCGTTGTTATTACCGAAAATAACTTTGCAATCCCTTTTCAAAGTAGCGAATTTTGTCACAGCTCCAGCAAGACAACTTCGACTTTTCGTTCGAAACAACCTTATTATAACCTTGATATATATGCGTGCTCTTTTATTGTTACCAAGGAACCTTTCATATTCTACCATATTACTAGTAGACGTACCAGCAACCTCGTTTCTTCTTGGTTTAAATCTCTCCGATAAATCATTATATTTATTCATTGAAACCTTATCATATACTCATCCGCATCTTGTAACGAGAACTTCCATGCCAATTATCGGGAGTCAACAATCAGTACTTTGAAAACGCACAGCATATCTACATCAACGGTTATATGTATAACATTTATCTTTTACAATTATGGTCTCTTATTCTGAAATTCTGAAAAGCACTCAATCTACAAATCAATACTCTGAATGTTGAAAAAGCTGAATGAAGCAGCAGGAACTGTAGGCAACCATAAACGACTCTAGTCGTCGGAAGTTTGATGATAAAGAATAATATTTTAGAAAAGTTCAGAAACGTTGGAACTGGAAAACGGATAGAGTTAACCATGAAGGAGACCAAGGACAAATACAAGAACCATACCCTATATTTAAAGAATCCAGATAATTCTGGATCCATTGAAATCTTTAGAGAATATCTTGCTCCGAAGTCATGTTAAAATCAAGCGAAAAATCTTTCTCCATCAATCATCGAACTTAGAAATTCCAAAATATCATCATCAATATCTTCGATATTTCTGAGGATATTTTCATAAATATTCTCGTCCGAAATTATATACCTCTTCATGCTTCCTGTGTATCATTATATTGGAAACATTCAAGAGAAAATTGAGTACCGAAAAGCAGATTATGTTAAACTATGAAGAAAGCCGTGGACAAATCACAAAGAATAAGTTTGACTTCAGAGAATCCAAATGATTCAATGTCTGCTAAAGTCTTTAGAGAATATCTTACTCCTTACTCTAAACCCTTGCGGACAATAGTTTCTATCATCCTCTGATCTTAGATATTTCGAGATATTATCGTATCTTTCATTATAAATATCCTCCATATTTCTGAAGATATTTTCATAACTATTCTTATCTGAAATCATTAATCCCTTCGTGCTATCAGTGTTACATCATATAGAAACTGTTAGTTTCTATATTCTGTAAACTTTCAAGCTTAAAATATGAATGTTATTGAAGTAATGTTGGGAACTGATGCATGAGTTAGTATAATATAATGACACTTGATCAACGTGATTATATTACAGTAAGTCATGCTGAGTTTCTAATGAAACATGATGATTCACAGACCATAACGTCATCATGTGTCATGTTACATAACTCTTTCATTTTACATAACCTCCGAACATATCAAGAAGAATATATTCTTGATAGTTCTATCTTCTGTAATTTTGATAAATTTGAAAATCAAATCGTGCTATCACGTTCCACCATGCTTAGAACATTATAATCATTTGAAACTCTATATCTACGAATTTTGGAATCATTGTTCGCTTGACTTGGAGTCAGGAAGAGAAAACAAGAACATGGAACTCCGAAAAATAAAGGAAAATATAAAGCCGATCATAAACACAGGAATTACAAACGATGTATATCAATGTTTATCGCAACATAAAGACACAGGAGAATTAAAAACATTATAAACCCGAGGGCGAAGTAGAAGAAAACAGATTCCTCCGATGGTAATTGGAAAAGGAGAATAATTGTTGCGATAGTGAGGATAAGGACAAGGATCAGAATTGGATTAAGCATTTTCATAATCTTTTGAATTTGTGGATAGTATAGAAATGGTGAGAATAAGGGAACGGAAGAGCTTAATTTATAAGGGAAATATCAGACAGAGTAATCGAGGCGGATCACCGTATTTAATTTTAGAGATCTTAATTTCCTTATTCGCCGAAGAATCAAATCTTTTAGATTTCACGAAATCACAACAACTATATTACGATATAGATTCGCATCAATTAATATACGTAATCTGTCAAAAGTTAAGATGAATCTTTACTTTCCTATTTCACTCTTTGGTGATAGCTTCATTTGTACTCTTCGAATAATTGAGTTATTTTTATCCATATTACTTAATGATGATAAAACTCAATTTATCAACTCATATTCATCATGAAAACATTTTTAATGTTAGCCATGACCACCTCAATCAAATTTTGGGACGAAATTTCTTTATAGGGTAGGTACTGTGACGACCCGGGAATTTCCGACTAAATTTAAACTTAATCTTTATATGATTTCGATACGATAAGCAAGGTCTGAAATGTTGAGTCACAAATATTTTGAACTGTTTCATATATTCGTTTAACTTTCGACCATTCTCGACGATTCACGAACAACTAGTTGTAAATAGATAACATATATATTTAAATAGGTATTTATAATTTGAAATATAATTTAGAATATTATATAATATGATTAATTGGATTTATATTGTAAATAAAATAAAATGCGATTAATGGAAACAATATTTAAGAATATATAGATATATATATAAATAAGTATATAAATATTACTTGTAAATATATAAAGTTATATTAATTCAATTTGTTTAAAAATATATATATATATTTATTTTAGTAATTAACTTTGCTATTTTAAAACTGTTTATATATAGAAAGGGAATATAAATGATTTCGAGCGTAATTAGTAAACGTCAGTAATACTCGGTTGACATTTCGTCAGCGTTCATATAGATTTAATATAAGTTTATGATGAATTAAAATAAAAATTGAACTGTAAATCGATTACGAAGATTTTAGATTTGTTAAAGTATTTTTTACCTTTTTAAGTTTAAATATTAGTACTCCGTACACATGAATCGGAACAGAAAATAAATTATTTTCGAACCTTTTTGATCAGGTTTCAAACAGGTAATGAGTGAAATAATTAAATATGTTTAATCTAAAAATTTGAGATTTTTAGGGAAACTTTTATACATTAACTGTTTAGTAATGGACACGATATGGCCATTCGGGATAAACTGTCGGTAGGATACGTTAAATAAAATGTCACGGGAGTGTTTCCTTATTATTATTATATTATTCGATCACTGTTTTAAAGTTTGAAATAAGATTGTTACTGTGTTTGATTGTTATCATAACTTTATTTATTAATTATTATTATGTTATTTACTAAATATCTCTATCTATATATATACACTTATACATAACATAAGGGATATAGATATAGAAAGCATCTTCACCACCGGTGAACACCCGCTTGAACAAACTACCATCACCACCCTACACCTCGCCACCACATCGAACCCAAACACCTAGTTACTCGATTTTATTTTTTTCTTTTTTTCTTCTTTTCTGTTTGTTTCGATGACTGAATCATCACCATCATTTTGGTACGTTCCTTTTTCTATTTAAACATATAACCAACATCACCATTATCACCTAGATAACCTCCTTATTGTTATTTTATTTAGTTTTGCTATATCATTACAACCACACCCATATACACCGCCACCTTTGTGATCTTTTTGCTCAACAACAATCAACACCACGCAAACCACCTCCTGTGCATTTATCTCGTTCGTGTTTTAATATCTATCTTGGTTTTTGATGTGGGCCGAAACCACCACTAAACTACTTATTTTATATATATAATGATTGTTATACAATGATAGAAAAGGACTCATGACCATCAATTAGATAAAGTGGCAGACAAGGTTGTTTCTTGAAATTAGTATGGGTACCAAGATTGGTCCCTTTCATTTTATGTAAATGTTCTTAGTGAATTATCCTAACCGAAAAACTTTGGATACTAAGTAAATTGGTTTGGTATTCTTGGGCTATCTTTAAATGAGATTATTTTTCTCAGATTGGGCCAAGATGTAAATTGCTTTTGGACCAACAACCAAACACTTAGGTCATTAAACCCATGAAAATATAAACCGCTGCACGTTTATATTTCTTCTGTTATGTATTTGACTGGCTACGTTATTATTTCTGCAATAACAATCTGAAAGGACCCGTCCTAATCCATCCGGATGAATTCCATATCGATTATAAACGATTCACAATAGTTGATTACATCCCGAGGTACTTGACCTCTATATGATACATTTTACAAACATTGCATTCGTTTTTGAAAAGACAAACTTTCATTACATCAAAAGTTGACGGCATGCATACCATTTCATAATAATAATCTTGATAAACTCAACTACTCAAAAGCAACGTCTTTTGAAATATGTCATGAATGACTCCAAGTAATATCTCTAAGATGAGCAGATGCACAGCGGAAGATTTCTTTCATACCTGAGAATGAACATGCTTTAAAGTGTCAACCAAAAGGTTGGTGAGTTCATTAGTTTAACATAAATAATCACTTCATAATTTTAATAGACCACAAGATTTCATATTTTCATTTCTCATAAACATACGTCCCATACATAGAGACAAAAATATCATTCATATGGATTGAACACCTGGTAACCGACATTCACAATATGCATAAAAGAATATCCCCATCATTCCGGGATCCTCCTTCGGACATGATATAAATTTCGAAGTACTAAAGCATCCGGTACTTTGGATGGGGCTTGTTGGGCCCGATAGATCTATCTTTAGAATTCGCGTCAATTAGGGTGTCTGTTCCCTAATTCTTAGATTACCAAACTTAATAAAAAGGGGCATATTCGATTTCGATCATTCAACCATATAATGTAGTTTCAATTACTTGTGTCTATTTCGTAAAACAGTTATAAAAACAGCGCATGTATTCTCAGTCCCAAAAATATATATTGCAAAAGCATTTAAAAGGGGATTAATGAAACTCATGCATATATATATTGTAAAACAGTTAATAAAGCATTTGCATGTATTCTCAGCCCAAAAATGTAATGAGTAAAAAGGGAGTAAATGAAACTCACCTAATGTATTTTGTAGTAAAAAATACATATAACGATATTGAACAATGCAGGGTTGGCCTCGGATTCATGAACCTATATCATTTGTATATTTATTAATATTCATAGTTGTAATTGAACACATATATATAATTGTATTAGTTATATCATTTTTATGTTAATAGTATATATATGTTTTATATGTTCATTTTGTATATAAAAATATTAAATTTTGTTATGTTATATGTGTTAAATATAAATTTATATAAATTTATGTATGTATTTCATTTGTTTATCAAACAGTAGTTTTATTATACTAAGTTAATATTAGTAAAAATAATGATAATAACATTAATAGTATACATTTGTTAATAACAACCCTTTTAGTGATAGTAACAATGATATTAATAATAGTACTTGTAAAAGTATTAATTTTATTGTTTATGATAGTTATGATATTAAT
The DNA here is from genome assembly GCF_046630445.1 of Rutidosis leptorrhynchoides. NCBI lineage: Eukaryota > Viridiplantae > Streptophyta > Magnoliopsida > Asterales > Asteraceae > Rutidosis > Rutidosis leptorrhynchoides. Next base: position 223,434,937 of record NC_092341.1, read on the forward strand.
GATTTACTAATACTAATAATAATAATAATAACTTAATTAAGAATGATAATATTAATAAAAATAATGATATTGTTAATAATGATACATTTGTTTAATAATAATAATACTAGTAATTACAAAAGTGATACTAATACGGAAAATAATGATTGTTCGTATTATTTTCATAATAACAATAATAATTCTAATCATAGTAATACTTATTTTAATATTAGTAATACTAATAATAACGCTAATAACACTTAATAAGATTACTAAATAACAAAATGGATATAATATTAATCATAGTATTTATGTTAACGTAATAATAACAATGATAATACATCCAGTAGTAGTTAATAAATAAGATAATAATAATCATAATAATAATAATAATAGTCATAGCAATATTTCTAGTTATAATCATAATAATAATAATAATAATAATGATGAATGATAATTAATACATACTAGTAGTAGTAGTAGTAGTAATAATAATAATAATAATAATAATAATAATAATAATAATAATAATAATAATAATAATAATAACTATAACAATTAGTACTAGTAACAATATTTAACAATAACAATATTTACAAAAACATTAAAAATAATAATGATACAAATGATAATAATAATAATAATAATAATATGTTAAAGATGGAAATCCCTCTCAAAATGGCTGAAAAATAAAAGGTGTCACCAGCAGGACTCGAACCCGAGACCCCTCGCAAACCCGACACACCACTAAACCACTCGGCTACGCTGTCTTTCCTGATTTATATTGAGTCCTAATTATATTAAACCCGTATATTGATTTCCTGCCCATTTATCTTCTTCGTTTACAGTTGCTTCGATTAAGGATCAGTTCATCATATCAGAAGGTTAAGAGTTTTGATTTAAAACTTGTAATTGTTTTATAAACGACCCAAATGAAATTGAAATGATTTACTTAATCATAACAGAAAAAGTTTTAAAACTGCTGCTGTCGAAAAAGAAAAAAAAATAAAATAATATGAACTCATAAATCAAATTCGAATTTCTGGACGTTTTTAGCCTATGATTACATCATGAAATATGTAGTATTTTATTTACAAAAACTTTTGAAACTAGTAATTGAATCTTAAACTTAACAGATACCTCGAATTCATTCTTGGAAGAATTGGTTGACTTTTTGAAAAAATAACTTTGACCCGAGGATTAGAATTCAAAACAAAGAATTTGATCTTGATAATTTAGAGAAAGTATCATTGGATCATTCCTAATCACACCATATTTACAGAATTTGAAATGGACTTCAAATTCATTTTATGGCCAAAATCCTTGAAAGCAGAGATTAACGAGACTGTTTTATTAATTCCTTTTTGTTTTAATTTATACTCAGCAACTCGTAAATTGATAAATGATACTGAGATGAATATTTGAGTGATATTGAGAGTAATAAACGGCACACAGTTAATTTAAAATAAAAATGAAGTCGACGTTGTGATTTGATCAAGAGCAGATACATAAATTAAATAAAAAGAAAAAAATTCGAATGGAATTTTTCAATCAGACATGAAATAAATAAAATAAAAATAAAATTGATATCCATTTGTATCTGAAAATAAAGTTGATTGTTATGTAGTGGAATTGAGGTGGACTGATAACGAATTAGAGAAAAGGGAATAAATCAGTAAAAGAGATGAATCCAAAAATTTGAAAAGCAGATAGAGAAGTTTATCCTTTAATACACTTATTTATCTTTTTAATTTAAATTTATCTTTAATTAATATTAATAATCATAATATTGATAATATTATTAGAAAAAAAAAATGCTGATAATAATAATTGATAGTAATGTTAATAATAATATTAATAATAATAACAAAACAATATTATTAGTATTAGGTAAAATAATAAGTGTAATGAAAATAATGATAAAACTAACATTAATAATAAATAATACAAAACTATAATATTAATTATAACGATGATAATAATAATAATGATGTTAACAACGATGACAATATTATTAGTAATTATAGTAACTCAAATGTATCGAATCTATATAATGCGTTTTAATAATATTATTAATATTGAATATACATTTAATATAATATACGTTATTATATTATCTGATAACATTTATTTAATATATATATATTACAACTAATTATAAATTATATATTTATTTGTATATATTCATTTTAATAGTAGCTTAATTATTTTATTTACCATTTTACATTCTTAATTCCAATTAATTAAAGTGTATTTTATTAATTCAATTTTTTATATATATACACTTTCATTTATATTTATATATATTTACATCTATACATATGAGTATACATATTTAGTTATAAACAATTGTTCGTGAATCGTCAGGAACAGTCGAAGGTCAATTGCATATATGAAACAGTTCAAAATTTTGAGACTCAGTTTAATAGACTTTGCTTAACTTGTTGAAATCATATAAAGATTAAGTTTAAATTTGGTCGGAAATTCCCGGGTCATTACAGTACCTACCCGTTAAAGAAATTTCGTCCCGAAATTTGAGTGAGGTGGTCATGGTTAACAATAAAAATGTTTTCATGACGAATATGAGTTGATAAATAGAGTTTTATCATCATTGAGTAATGTGGATAAAATGATTCGATTAATCGAAGCGTATGAATGAAGCTATCACAAAAGATTGAGATGAAGAAATGGAGATTTTTTTCCATAACTTTTGACGTAGTCGCGATTGAATTCCGGAATTCAAGGAATTTAAAGAAAATCTTCGGAATATAAAAGATTTGATTCTTCGGCGAATTAAGATCTCTATAATTAAATACGGTGATCTGCCTCGATTACTCTGTCTGATATCTCCACTATAAATTCTACCTTTTCCGTTCCATTAGTTTTCACCATTCCTATACTTTCTTTCTTAGTTCATATATCCAAAAGATTATAATAATGCTTAATCCGGTTCTAATTCTTGTTCTTATTCTGACTATCATAATGATCGTTCTTCTTTTCCAACTCCCACCAGAAGAATCTGTTTATTTCTACTATGCTCTAGGGATTATTGTATGTATAATCCTTCCGTGTCTTTTTATTGCTATACGCACTGATCTCCACGGTTTGTAATTTCAGTGTTATCATTGGGCTTTATACTTTCCCTTATATTTCAATGTCACTGCTTCTGTCTCCTATAATTATTGTCATCCACAATTAATGCGCTCTCTTATTTGCTGCGATTTATACCCCCTTTCTATTTTGGAGCTTCATGCTTTTGTTTACTTTTAGCAAGTAACGGTCCAGAATTCATAGGTATGGAGTTTTGAATTATCATAATATACAAGGTAGAAAGGAAAGATAGTAGCACAATTTGTTTTGTCAATTTACCTAAATCACTGAGAATAGAACTACCAAGAATATATTTTCTTGATATGTTCAGAAGTTAAGCAGAATGAAAGAGTTATGTAACATGGCACATGATGACGTTATAATCTGTGAATCATCATGTTCCATTTAGAAACTCAGCATGACTTACTGTAATATAATCACGTTGATCAAGTGTCATTATATTATACTAACTCATGCATTAGTTCCCAACACTACTTCACTAACATTCATATTTTAAACTCGAAAGTTTACAAAATATAGGAACTAACAGTTTCTATATGATGTAACACTGATAGCACGAAGAGATTAATGATTTCAGATAAGAATAGTTATGAAAATATCTTTAGAATATCGAGGATATTTATAATGAAAGATACGATAATATCTTTGTATATCTAAGATCAGAGGATGATGAAGACTATTGTCCGCCAGGGTTTAGTGTAAGGAGCAAGAAAATCGCTAAAGACTTCAGCAGGCATTGAATTATTTGGATTCTTTGAAGTCAAACTTATTCTTTGTGATTTATCCACGGCTTCCTTCATAGTTTCGCATAATCCGCTTTTCAGTACTAAATTTTCTCTTGAATGTTTCCAATATAATGATACACAGGAAACACAAAGAGGTATATAATTTCGAACGAGAATATTTTTGAAAATATCCTCAGAAATATCGAAGATATTGATAATGATATTTTGGAATTTCTAAGTTCGATGGTTGATGGAGAAAGATTTTCCGCAAGATTTTAACATGGCTTCGGAGCAAGATATTCTCTACAGATTTTATCGGATTCAGAATTACCTGGATTCTTTGAATATAGGGTTTGGTCCTTGTATTTGTCCTTGGTCTCCTTCGTGGTTAGCTCAATCCGTTTTCTAGTTCCAACTTTTCTGAGCTTTTCCAACATACTATTCTTTATCATCAAACTTCCGATGATTAAGGTCGGTTACGGTTGTCTATGGTTTCTGCTGCTTCATTCAACTTTTTTAACATTCATAGTATTGATTTGTGACTGAGTGCTTTTCAGAATTTCAGATTGATAGATCATAATACTAAGAGATAAATGTCATACATATAACTGTTGATGTAGATATGATGTGAGTTTTCAAAGTACTTATTGCTGATTCCCGGTAATTGGTATGGCAGTTCTTGTTACAAGATGCGGATGAGTATATGATAGGGTTTTAATGAATAAATATCATGATTTGTCAGAGAGATTTAAGCCAAGAAGCAACGAGGTTGCTGGTACGTCTGCTGGTAATATGGTGGAATATAAAAGAATTCTCCGGTATCAAAAGGGTAATCGTATATATATCAGGATTATAGTAAGGCTACTTCGAATGAAAAGTCAAAGTTGACTTGCTGGAGCAGTGACAAAATTGGCTACCTTGAAAAGGGATCGCAAAATTATTTTTGCTAATAAATGCCAAAGGATCTAACGCGGCTACGTGTTAAACTTTTACTCAGTTGCCGAGAGTTTCTCAGGTGCATAACTATATGCATAAATCTTTCCTTCCGTAGATAAGGTGCGGTTGATTCATCCTATCGATTGAGGTGTTTTCAAGAATTATGAAAGGTTTGAACGCAGATTGTAATCGTCAAGATACAAATGAGGTTTAAGATGAAATCAAGTGGCAAACTTGAAGAATTATTTAGTTTCATATGTTATAATTAATATTTTAATTCATTTTAATTGTCCAATGTTGAGAGTCCACAGTTAGCAATTCAATAATTCATATATAGTTTAATATATAATATTCGAATTAATTAATATGTATCGTGACCCGTGTACATGTCTCAGACTCGATCGCAACTCAAAGTATATATATTATTATAGAATCAACCTCAACCCTGTATAGCTAACTCTCGCATTACTGCATATAGAGTGTCTATGGTTATTTCAAATAATATATATAGATGGGTCGATATGATATGTCAAAACGTTGTATACGTGTCCCGATATTTAAAGTGCATAAAATAAATAACAGAAATTAAATGACGAAAAATAAAATTGCGAGAATATAAATTGGGATAAATAAACTGCGATAAATAAATTGCGATAAAATAAAATGTAATACAGAATTAACAGTTAGCTAGGAACAGTTAGCTAGGATTTTGTTAGCGTGGATTCTTAACACAATTTCCCATAATTAATTAGTCTGTTTCTAACAATTTTTATTTTATCAAATGTTTTCTTCATTATGCCACTTGTTGGATTCTGATAGGTCAAAATTCAAATTTAAAATTGAATGAAAATGGTTATTCTGCGGTGAACGGATACGGATGCCGGTGGATGTAAGTAGGATAGTGAATAACTGTTGAATCAGATTCGAAGAATATACAGTGTAACTTATTAATGTGAAATTTAAATATTCTTCGGGTATTACCTACCCGTTAAAATATTTTCACCATTAACAGTTTGTACAAAAGAATTTTTAATTACAATCTTTATGAAAACATATATAAATATATATTTTCTTCAGATGTAATCATGGATTCATTGAGTTAATATTATCTTAAACTCATTTGGTTTACCGTTAGAACTAGAATACCTAACCTCTAAAACATTTAGAGATTACTTAATCGCCATGAAGAACGAAGATAATTGATGTAGAACGATATGTAAAACGATGATTGTACTCGAGGTACAGAATGAGATGTTGAGGCATGGATTGTTGATGGTACTAGTGCTATTACTGATGGTACTGTTGGTGCCGGTGATGTTGTTGAAGCTGGTAAATTTTGCACCATATTCTCCAAGGCTACAACTCGGGTGCGAAGCTCGTTGACTTCTTCCATTATTCCGGGATGATTGTCAGTCAGAACGAGCGGATGAATAAGGTTTAGAATTGTGGATAGAATATAATCGTGGTGATATATTCGGGACATGAGAGTGAAAATGGTGTTTCGGATTGGTTTGCCGGCGAATGCTTCAGGTTCTTCGCCCATAGGACAATATAGTGGATGAAAGGGATCGCTTCTTCTTGTCTCTAATGATTAAGTAGACTACGAATCCATCAGGTGAATTGGGGATATATGATTGGTTGATTTATTCTGGTGACACTGTTTTTGGAGCTTAGGTGAAACTCCGTATCGGAATAGCTGTCGGAATCCGAGAAATTCGAACTAGTTGAAGGATTCATCTCGCACGATCAGATGAAGGATTTTCGATAAGAAATAGGTTATAGGATGTAGATTAGTATTCTGCAATACATAATTTACATAAGCATACATAATACTAAAATCTCATAAGTTACAGAGAAATCTACGGAAGCTGTCATGCAAGGGTAACAATAACAGATACGCTAAGATATGAATTTATCTATACACTGTCTATGCAATAGAGGCAGTAAGACGTGTCTAGACTTTAAGGATGATAAGCAAATAATTTCCGACACTAATGATAAGCAAAACTTTTGACATGCAGACACGGTCGAAGTCCAGACTCACTAATACATTCTAACGACTATCAGTTGACCTCTATATGATACATTTTACAAACATTGCATTCGTTTTAGAAAACACAAACTTTCATTACATCAAAAGTTGACGGCATGCATACCATTTCATAATATATCAAACTATAATTGACTTAATAATAATCTTGATAAACTCAACTACTCGAATGCAACGTCTTTTGAAATATGTCATGAATGACTCCAAGTAATATCTCTAAGATGAGCAGATGCACAGCGGAAGATTTCTTTCATAACTGAGAAAGAACATGCTTTAAAGTGTCAACCAAAAGGTTGGTGAGTTCATTAGTTTAACATAAATAATCATTTCATAATTTTAATAGACCACAAGATTTCATATTTTCATTTCTCATAAACATACGTCCCATACATAGAGACAAAAATATCTTTCATATGGATTGAACACCTGGTAACCGACATTCACAATATGCATAAAAGAATATCCCCATTATTCCGGGATCCTCCTTCGGACATGATATAAATTTCGAAGTACTAAAGCATCCGGTACTTTGGATGGGGCTTGTTAGGCCCGATAGATCTATCTTTAGAATTCGCGTCAATTAGGGTGTCTGTTCCCTAATTCTTAGATTACCAGACTTAATAAAAAGGGGCATATTCAATTTCGATCATTCAACCATATAATGTAGTTTCAATTACTTGTGTCTATTTCGTAAAACAGTTATAAAAACAGCGCATGTATTCTCAGTCCCAAAAATATATATTGCAAAAGCATTTAAAAAGGGATTAATGAAACTCACGCACATAAATATTGTAAAACAGTTAATAAAGCATTTGCATGTATTCTCAGCCCAAAAATGTAATGAGTAAAAAGGGAGTAAATGAAACTCACCTAATATATTTTGTAGTAAAAATACATATAACGATATTGAACAATGCAGGGTCGGCCTCGGATTCACGAACCTATATCATTTGTATATTTATTAATATTCATAGTTGTAATTGAACACATATATATAATTGTATTAGTTATATCATTTTTATGTTAATAGTATATATATGTTTTATATGTTCATTTTGTATATAAAAATATTAAAGTTTGTTATGTTATATGTGTTAAATATAAATATATATAAATTTATGTATGTATTTCATTTGTTTATCAAAACAGTAGTTTTATTATACTAAGTTAATATTAGTAAAAATAATGATAATAACATTAATAGTATACATTTGTTAATAACAACCCTTTTAGTGATAGTAACAATGATATTAATAATAGTACTTGTAAAAGTATTAATTTTATTGTTTATGATAGTTATGATATTAATGATTTACTAATAATAATAATAATAATAACTTAATTAAGAATGATAATATTAATAAAAATAATGATATTGTTAATAATGATACATTTGTTTAATAATAATAATAATAATAATACTAGTAATTACAAAAGTGATACTAATACAGAAAATAATGATTGTTCGTATTATTTTCATAATAACAATAATAATAATTCTAATCATAGTAATACTTATTTTAATATTAGTAATACTAATAATAATGCTAATAACACTTAATAAGATTACTAAATAACAAAATGGATATAATATTAATCATAGTATTTATGTTAACGTAATAATAACAATGATAATACATCCAGTAGTAGTTAATAAATAAGATAATAATAATAACAATAATAATAATAATAATAATAATAATAATAATAATAATAATAATAATAATAATAATAATAATAATAATAGTCATAGCAATATTTCTAGTTATAATAATAATAATAATAATAATAATAATAATAATAATAATAATAATAATAATAATAATAATAATAATAATAATAATAATAATAATAATAATAATAATAATAATGAATGATAATTAATACATACTAGTAATAATAATAATGATAATAATAATAATAATAATAATAATAATAATAATAATAATAATAATAATAATAATACTAAAAATAATAATAATAATAATAATAATAATAACAACAACAATAATAATAATAATAATAATAATAATAATAATAATAATAATAATAATAATAATAATAACTATAACAATTAGTACTAGTAACAAGATTTAACAATAACAATATTTATAAAAACATTAAAAATAATAATGATACAAATGATAATAATAATAATAATAATAATAATAATAATAATAATAATAATAATAATAATAATAATAATAATAATATGTGAAAGATGGAACTACCTCTCAAAATGGCTGAAAAATAAAAGGTGTCACCAGCAGGACTCGAACCCGAGACCCCTCGCAAACCCGACACACCACTAAACCACTCGGCTACGCTATCTTTCCTGATTTATATTGAGTCCTAATTATATTAAACCCGTATATTGATTTCCTGCCCATTTATCTTCTTCATTTACAGTTGCTTCGATTAAGGATCAGTTCATCATATCAGAAGGTTAAGAGTTTTGATTTAAAACTTGTAATTGTTTTATAAATGACCCAAATGAAATTGAAATGATTTACTTAATCATAACAGAAAAAGTTTTAAAACTGCTGCTGTTGAAAAAGAAATAAAATAAAATAATATGAACTCATAAATCAAATTCGAATTTCTGGACGTTTTTAGCCTATGATTACATCATGAAATCTGTAGTATTTTATTTACAAAAACTTTTGAAACTAGTAATTGAATCTTAAACTTAACACATACCTCGAATTCATTCTTGGAAGAATTGGTTGACTTTTTGAAAAAATAACTTTGACCCGAGGATTAGAATTCAAAACAAAGAATTTGATCTTGATAATTTAGAGAAAGTATCATTGGATCATTCCTAATCACACCACGTTTGCAGAATTTGAAATGGACTTCGAATTCATTTTATGGCCAAAATCATTGAAAGCAGAGATTAACGAGACTGTTTTATTAATTCCTTTTTGTTTTAATTTATACTCAGCAACTCGTAAATTGATAAATGATACTGAGATGAATATTTGAGTGATATTGAGAGTAATAAACGGCACACAGTTAATTTAAAATAAAAATGAAGTCGACGTTGTGATTTGATCAAGAACAGATACATAAATTAAATAAAAAGAAAAAAAAATCGAATGGAATTTTTCAATCAGACATGAAATAAATAAAATAAAAATAAAACTGATATCCATTTGTATCTGAAAATAAAGTTGATTGTTATGTAGTGGAATTGAGGTAGACTGATAACGAATTAGAGAAAAGGGAATAAATCAGTAAAAGAGATGAATCCAAAAATTTGAAAAGCAGATAGAGAAGTTTATTCTTTAATACTCTTATTTATCTTTTTAATTTAAATTTATCTTTAATTAATATTAATAATCATAATATTGATAATATTATTAGTAAAAAAAATACTGATAATAATAATTGATAGTAATGTTAATAATAATAACAAAACAATATTATTAGTACTAGGTAAAATAATAAGTGTAATGAAAATAATAATAAAACTAACATTAATAATAAATAATAAAAAACTATAATATTAATTATAACGATGATAATAATAATAATGATGTTAACAACGATGACAATATTATTAGTAATTATAGTAACTCAAATGTATCGAATCTATATAATGCATTTTAATAATATTATTAATATTGAATATACATTTAATATAATATACATTATTATATTATGTGATAACATTTATTTAATATATATATATTACAACTAATTATAAATTATATATTTATTTGTATATATTCATTTTAATAGTAGCTTAATTATTTTATTTACCATTTTACATTCTTAATTCCAATTAATTAAAGTGTATTTTATTAATTCAATTTTTTTATATATATACACTTTCATTTATATTTATATATATTTACATCTATACATATGAGTATACATATTTAGTTATAAACAATTGTTCGTGAATTGTCAGGAACAGTCGAAGGTCAATTGCATATATGAAACAGTTTAAAATTTTGAGACTCAGTTTAATAGACTTTGCTTAACTTGTTGAAATCATATAAAGATTAAGTTTAAATTTGGTCGGAAATTCCCGGGTCATTACACCATCGACACTACTAAACTGCTATTCGTGTTTCTGTTTTGGAACTTAACCGAACACCACAATCACTATCTTATGTTGTTTCCCAAACGTAAAATCACCCCAAACCACCCAATACTGTTGCAATCGTCAATCATATTCACGCTACAGAAATTTTCTATTTTGATTCGTTTCAAACCCCACTATACGATCTCTTCCGTCTCTGTGATATACAGTAACGAACGAGGATGAAAAGCTAGTGATGACGGTTAATGAAAACGTGATCTTAGGAGGATAATGGAGATTTTAGATTATTATGATTTTGGATGATGATTATAATTATGATTAGAGAATAATTAGAATTTTGATATTTAGCTATGAACATGATAAAAGAATCGATGATGATGAGCTGATGAAAGATGATTCGGGTGAGGTTGAAGAATGATGAAAGTTAATGTAGAAAAGGGGATACAGATAAGTATAGGTACATAAATAAATCGGAGTATTAAATCAGATAAAGCAGAAACAGATTGATGGTTAGTAGCGTGTTTGTTATACCAGAGGTCCTAGTTTCGAAACCATGCCCAGGCGACTGCTTATATTTTTTATAAAAGTTGGGCTGAGCCTGTTAGGCTAAAAATAAATCATGAGCTGCTTTGGGGAATTCATTTAACAACATAAATGGGCTACCTTTCTTGGACTCTTTTTTAATAGTAATGGACTTGTTACTTAAGGTATAATTATTTCTATTTAATAATAATAATAATAATAATAATAATAATAATATTATTATTATTATTATTATTATTATTATTATTATTATTATTATTATTATTATTATTATTATTATTATTATTATTATTATTATTATTATTATTATTATTATTATTATTATTATTGTTGTTGTTGTTGTTGTTGTTGTTATTATTATTATTATTATTATTATTATTATTATTATATTTATATTTATTATTATTATTAACACAAGTATTATTAGATTATCATTCATTATTATTAAAACTATCATTTTAATAGAATTAACATTATTATTATTATTTTTATCACTAATATATTATCATTTAGATTATTATTATTATTATTATTATCATTATTATTATTGTCACTATTTTAGTATTAAAAATATTACTTTAATAAACAAAGGATATTTAGGTAAAAATATATGTTACATCTATATTAATATTAGATACTATTTTGTTTTAATAAAATGTTATTATAAATAAGTTACAAATAATAAATAAATATTTTTAAATTGAATCATATATATAAATATTAGTCTTAATACATAACTAAATATATATAAATTTGCTCGATTACGATTATATGTTTTAATATATATATATATATATATATATATATATATATATATATATATATATATATATATATATATATATATATATATATATATATATATATATATATATATGAACGATATAGGTTCGTGAATCCGAGACCAACCCTGCATTGTTCAATATAGTCATATGTATTTTTACTACAAAATACATTAGGTGAGTTTCATTTGATTCCCTTTTACTCTTTATATTTTTGAGCTGAGAATACATGCACTGTTTTAATAACTGTTTTATAATATTTATATGCGTGAGTTTCATTTGATTCCCTTTTACTCTTTACATTTTTGGGCTGAGAATACATGCACTGTTTTAATAACTGTTTTATAATATTTATATGTGTGAGTTTCATTTGCTCCCTTTTTAAATGCTTTGCAATATATATTTTTGGGACTGAGAATACATGCGCTGCTTTTATAAATATTTGACGAAATAGACACAAGTACGTGAAACTACATTCTATGGTTGAATTATCGAAATCGAATATGCCCCTTTTTATTAAGTCTGGTAATCTAACAATTAGGGAACAGACACCCTAATTGACGCGAACTCTAAAGATAGATCTATCGGGCCCAACAAGCCCCATCCAAAGTACCGGATGCTTTAGTACTTCAAAATTTATATCATGTCCGAAGGAGGATCCCGGAATGATGGGCATATTCTTATATGCATATTGTGAATGTCGGTTACCAGGTGTTCAATCCATAGGAATGATTATTTTTGTCTCTATATATGGGACGTATATTTATGAGAACTGAAAATGAAATCTTGTGGTCTATTAAAATGATGGAAATGATTATTTATGTTAAACTAATGAACTCACCAACCTTTTGGTTGACACTTGAAAGCATGTTTATTCTCAGGTATGAAGGAAATCTTCCGCTGTGCATTTGCTCATCTTAGAGATATTACTTGGAGTCATTCATAACATATTTCAAAAGACGTTGCATTCTAGTCGTTGAGTTCATCAAGATTATTACTAAGTCAATTATAGTTAGATATATTATGAAATGGTATGCCTGCCGTCAAATTTCGATGTAATGAAAGTTTGTCTTTTCAAAAATGAATGCAATGTTTGTAAAATGTAACATATAGAGGTCAAGTACCTCGCGATGTAATCAACTGTTGTGAATCATTTATAATCCATCCGGATGGATTAGGACGGGTCTTCACAGCCTCAACATCTCATTCTATACCTCGAGTATAATCATCGTTCTACGTATCGTTCTGTATCAATTATCTTCGTCTTCATGATGATTAAGTAATCTCTAAATGTTTTAGAGATTATGTATTCTAGTTCTAACGATAAACCAAATGAGTTAATATCATATTAACTCAATGAATCCATGATTACATCTGAAGAAAATATATATGTATATATGTTTTCATAAAGATTGTAATTAAAAATTCTTTCGTACAAAGTGTTAATTGTGAAAATATTTTAACGGGTAGGTAATACCCGAGGAATATTCAGATTTCTCATTAATAAGTTACACTGTACATCCTTCGAAGCTGATTCAACAGTCGTGTACTATCCTACTTACATTCACCAATATACAAATCCGTTCACCACAGAATAACCATTTTCATTCAATTTAAAATTTGGATTTTGACCTATCAGAATCCAACAAGTGGCATAATGAAGAAAACATTTGACAAAATAAAATTTGTTAGAAACAGACTAATTAACTATGAGAAATTTTGTTAAGAATCCACGCTAACTATTTCCAGCTAACTGTTACTAGCTAACTGATTACATTTTATTTATCACAGTTTATTTATCGCAATTTAATTATCGCAATTTATTTATCGTCATTTAATTTATGTTATTTACTTTACGCATTTAATTTATCGTCATTTAATTTCTGTTATTTATTTTACGCACTTTAAATATCGAGACACGTATTCAAGGTTTTGACATATCATATCGACGCATCTATATATATTATTTGGAATCACCATAGACACTCTATATGCAGTAATGATCGAGTTCTCTATACAGGGTTGAGGTTGATTCTATAATAATATATATACTTTGAGTTGTAATCAAGTCTGAGACATGTACACGGGTCACGATACGTATTATTTAATTCGAATATTATATATTAAACTATATATGAATTATTGAATTGCTAACTGTGGACTATCGACTGAGGACCAATATTGGACAATTAAAATGAATTAAAATATTGATTATAACATATGAAACTAAACAATTCTTCAAGTTTGCCACTTGATTTCACCTTAAACCTCATTTGTATCTTGACGAATACAATCTGCATTCAAACCTCTCATGATTCTTGAAAACACCTCAATCGAGATAATGAACCAACCGCACTTCATCTACGGAAGAAAAGATTTATGCATATAATTATGCACCTGAAAAACACTTGGAACCTGAGTAAACGTTTAACACGTATCTGTGCTAGCTTCTTTGACGTTGTTATTACCTACAATAGCCGTACAATCCCTTTTCAAATTAGCCAATTTTATCATAGCTCCAGCAAATCAACTTCGACTCTTCGTTCGAAACAACCATATTATAACCATGATATATATGCGTGCTCTTTTATTGTTACCGGGGAACCTTTTATATTCCACCATATTACCATCAGCGTTTAATCATTTAAAAACACAATTCTCCTGAAACCACCTCAGATTGATAACCGATGATTCAGATATTGTAGCATTAAATGCAGAGAAGACAGAAAAATGGTAGATGGTCTAAACGGCCAAAAGTTTGATGATAAAGAAAGGAGTGTTAGGAACGCTAGATAGAAAATTTGGTACTGAAAAATAGATTGAGCTAACCATGAAGGAGACCAAAGACAAATACAAGGACCAAACCCTATATTCAAAGGATCCAGGTAATTCTGTATCCGATGAAATCCTTAGAAAATATCTTGCTCTGAAGTCACGTTAAAATCTTGCGGAAAATTTTTTCATCATCAACCTTAGATCTTAGAAATTCCAAAATATCATCATAAATATCTTCGATATTTCTGAGGATATTTTCATAAATATTCTTGTTTGAAATCATTTATCTCTTGGCGCTACCAGTGTTACATCATATAAGAAACTGTTAGTTTATATATTCTGTAAACTTTCAAGTTTAAACTATGAATGCTTTTGAAGTAGTGTTGGAAATTGATACATGAGTTAGTATAATATAATGATACTTGATCAACGTGATTATATTACAGTAAGTCTTGCTGAGTTTCTAATGAAACGTGATGATTCACAGGCCATAACATCATCATGTGCCATATTACACGACCCTTATATTCTATCTATTATATAAACATATCAAGAACATAATTTCTTGATAGCTCTATCTTTTCTCTTGAATTCTGGCAATTTAACCAAGCAATATCGTGCTATTACAATCTATCTCTTAGAACATTAGTCATGTTCATTCGAAACTTCATACCTACGAATTCTGGACCATTATTTGTTTGACTTAAAGTCGGGAGGAGAAAATAAGGGTATGGAACTCCAAAATAATAAGGAAATGAAGGGAGTGGATTTATACTGAAATATTCGACAGGGCAATCGAGACAGATTATCGCATTTAATCGAAGAGATCCTAATTTCTTTAATTTCCGAAGAATCAAATCTTATTACAAAGATTTTCTCTAAATCCCTTGAATTCCGAAATTTAATCTTGACTACGTCAAAATATAAGGCAAATCTATATTTCCACATCTCACTCTTTTGTGATAGCTTCACTCGTACGCTTCGCATGAACGAATTGTTTTATCTATATTATCCAACAGTGATAAAACTATATTTATCAGCTCATATTCGTCAGGAAAATATTCTTATTGTTAGCCATGACGATCTCTATCAAATTTCGGGAGGAAATTTCTTTAACGGGTAGGTACTGTGACGACCCAGAAATTTTCGACCAAATTTAAACTTAAATTCTTATATGATTTAATGTTTCCAACACGATAAGCAAAGTCTGTAATGTTGATGTTTCAAAAACTTTGAACTGTGTTCATGTAATCGATTACCCTTCGACTATTCCCGACGATTCATGAACCATTATGTGTAAATTAAAATATTATATGAGTTAATTAATTATGCAAATAAAATAATATATGATATTAAAATAAATCTATATATATATATATATATATATATATATATATATATATATATATATATATATATATATATATATATATATATATAAGGTATATTGAATGTATATTTATATGGTTTTGAATTTATTTAGTAAACGATAATAGCACTCGTTTGTCAGTTGATCGATATTAAGCAAGTTAAATTCAAACTTATATAATTTTAAAATAAACGATGATCCGAAAATGAGTTATATAAATTATAGGCTTATTAAAAGTATATTTAGGAGTTATTTGTTAATTTTTACACTTAGCATATTTTACTTGGGGTTGGGAGCTAATAATTAATTATATTTTTATTTAAATAATTTTAAATAGTTAATGACCAAGTTTTATACCATAATGATTAGAATAAATAAAATTATTTAATTTAAAATCTTGGAATTTTTCTGGAAACTTTTATCCGTCACTGATTAACAACGGATCACGATGTACCACCCCGTTAATTGATGTCGGTAACTACAATTTAATTAATGTGGCTGATTTACTGTGTAAATGATATGTGTAATTTATATGCTTTCTTTTATGGAATACACATATGGACACACATACACAACAACAAATTACATCACCACAATTTCTGTATAATATGCATATACAATGCATGATAATTAAATCTATTATCTCCTTCCACTACTCTTTGATTCTATCGACAAATAAACTTCACGGGATTTAATTACTGTGCTTGATTGTTTAATACTATGCTTGATTCCCAATCATATCCACCTATTATCTTATTATTTATATAAAGAATATGTACAAATATCTCATTCTCTCTATATATATAAATATATATACACGAACATTCATCAACCTCATTAACACCCATGTCTCTACATCACCTCCCTCCATTTTAACTCAGATAACGATCTTAATACTAATACACCAAGATTTGAAAATGGATTTGAACGGACTGAATCCGATTTATCAACCGAACCTCCTGTTTCAAGTCCGGTTTTATCAACCTCACATCAATAGTATGATTTTTCCTGACCAACCTATTGTTGGGTTAAGAAGGCATAGTGAAATGTCCCGTTCATATTGATTATAAACGTTCCATATTAATTGATTTCGTTGCGAGATTTTGACCTCTATATGAGACGTTTTTCAAAGACTGCATTCATTTTTAAAACAACCATAACCTTTATTTTATCAATAAAGGTTTCAAAAGCATTACGTAGATTATCAAATAATGATAATCTAAAATATACTGTTTACACACGACCATTACATAATGGTTTACAATAGAAATATATTACATCGACATATGTTTCTTGAATGCAGTTTTTACATAATATCATACAAACATGGACTCCAAATCTTGTCCTTATTTTAGTATGCAACAGCGGAAGCTCTTAATATTCACCTGAGAATAAACATGCTTTAAACGTCAACAAAAATGTTGGTGAGTTATAGGTTTAACCTATATATCAAATCGTAACAATAGACCACAAGATTTCATATTTCAATATACATCCCATACATAGAGATAAAAATCATTCATATGGTGAACACCTGGTAACCGACATTAACAAGATGCATATATAAGAATATCCCCATCATTCCGGGACACCCTTCAGATATGATATAAATTTCGAAGTACTAAAGCATCCGGTACTTTGGATGGGGTTTGTTAGGCCCAATAGATCTATCTTTAGTATTCGCGTCAATTAGGGTGTCTGTTCCCTAATTCTTAGATTACCAGACTTAATAAAAAGGGGCATATTCGATTTCGATAATTTAACCATAGAATGTAGTTTCACGTACTTGTGTCTATTTTGTAAATCATTTATAAAACCTGCATGTATTCTCATCCCAAAAATATTAGATTTTAAAAGTGGGACTATAACTCACTTTCACAGATTTTTACTTCGTCGGGAAGTAAGACTTGGCCACTGGTCGATTCACGAACCTATAACAAATATGTACATATATATCAAAGTATATTCAAAATATATTTACAACACTTTTAATACATTTTGATGTTTTAAGTTTATTAAGTCAGCTGTCCTCGTTAGTAACCTACAACTAGTTGTCCAACATTAGATGTACAGAAAAAAATTGATATATATTATCTTGAATCAATCCACAACCCAGTGTATACACGTCTCAGGCTAGATCACAACTCAAAGTATATATATTTTTGGAATCAACCTCAACCCTGTATAGCTAACTCCCACATTACTGCATATAGAGTGTCTATGGTTGTTTCAAATAATATATACACATGGGTCGATATGATATGTCAAAACATTTGCATACGTGTCTATGGTATCCCAAGATTACATAATATATTAGAATACATGTATAATACAATATAAGTTAGCTAGGATATGATTAATATAGATTTGTTACCAATTTTCACGTTGCTACAACAAGAAACATTATCCAATCTTGTTTTACCCATAACTTCTTCATTTTAAATCCGTCTTGAGTGAATCAAATTGATATGGTTTCATATTGAACTCTATTTTATGAATCTAAACAGAAAAAGTATAGGTTTATAGTCAGAAATATAAGTTACAAGTCGTTTTTATAAAGGTAGTCATTTTAGTCGAAAGAACGACGTCTAGATGACCATTTTAGAAAACATACTTCCACGTTGAGTTTAACCATGATTTTTGGATATAGTTTCATGTTCATAAGAAAAATAATTTTCCCAGAAGAACAACTTTTAAATCAAAGTTTATCATAGTTTTTAATTAACTAACCCAAAACAGCCCGCGGTGTTACTACGACGGCGTAAATCTGGTTTTACGGTGTTTTTCGTGTTTCCATGTTTTAAATCATTAAGTTAGCATATCATATAGATATAGAACATGTGTTTAGTTGATTTTAAAAGTCAAGTTAGAAGGATTAACTTTTGTTTGCGAACAAGTTTAGAATTAACTAAACTATGTTCTAGTGATTACAAGTTTAAACCTTCGAATAAGATAGCTTTATATGTATGAATCGAATGATGTTATGAACATCATTACTACCTCAATTTTTCTGGATAAAGCTACTGGAAATGAGAAAAATGGATCTAGCTTTAAACGATCCTTGGATGGCTTGAAAGTTCTTGAAGCAGAATCATGACACGAAAACAGTTCAAGTAAGATTTTCACTCGAAATAAGATTGTTATAGTTATAGAAATTGAATCAAAGTTTGAATATGAGTATTACCTTGTATTAGAAAGATATCTTACTGTAAATAAGAAAGATTTCTTTAGGTTGGATGATCACTCTACAAGATTGGAAGTAAGCTAGCAAACTTGGAAGTATTCTTGATTTTATGAAACTAGAACTTGTAGAATTTATGAAGAACACTTAGAACTTGAAGATAGAACTTGAGAGAGATCAATTAGATGAAGAAAATTGAAGAATGAAAGTGTTTGTAGGTGTTTTTGGTTGTTGGTGTATGGATTAGATATAAAGGATATGTAATTTTGTTTTCATGTAAATAAGTCATGAATGATTACTTATATTTTTTGTAATTTTATGAGATATTTCATGCTAGTTGCCAAATGATGGTTCCCACATGTGTTAGGTGAAATGTCCCGTTCTTATTGATTAAAAACGTTCCATATTAATTGATTTCGTTGCGAGGTTTTGACCTCTATATGAGACGTTTTTCAAAGACTGCATTCATTTTTAAAACAAACCATAACCTTTATTTCATAAATAAAGGTTTAAAAAGCTTTACGTAGATTATCAAATAATGATAATCTAAAATATCCTGTTTACACACGACCATTACATAATGGTTTACAATACAAATATGTTACATCGAAATCAGTTTCTTGAATGCAGTTTTTACACAATATCATACAAACATGGACTCCAAATCTTGTCCTTATTTTAGTATGCAACAGCGGAAGCTCTTAATATTCACCTGAGAATAAACATGCTTTAAACGTCAACAAAAATGTTGGTGAGTTATAGGTTTAACCTATATATATCAAATCGTAACAATAGACCACAAGATTTCATATTTCAATACACATCCCATACATAGAGATAAAAATCATTCATATGGTGAACACCTGGTAACCGACAATAACAAGATGCATATATAAGAATATCCCCATCATTCCGGGACACCCTTCGGATATGATATAAATTTCGAAGTACTAAAGCATCCGGTACTTTGGATGGGGTTTGTTAGGCCCAATAGATCTATCTTTAGGATTCGCGTCAATTAGGGTGTCTGTTCCCTAATTCTTAGATTACCAGACTTAATAAAAAGGGGCATATTCGATTTCGATAATTCAACCATAGAATGTAGTTTCACGTACTTGTGTCTATTTTGTAAATCATTTATAAAACCTGCATGTATTCTCATTCCAAAAATATTAGATTTTAAAAGTGGGACTATAACTCACTTTCACAGATTTTTACTTCGTCGGGAAGTAAGACTTGGCCACTGTTGATTCACGAACCTATAACAATATATACATATATATTAAAGTATGTTCAAAATATATTTACAACACTTTTAATATATTTTGATGTTTTAAGTTTATTAATTCAGCTGTCCTCGTTAGTAACCTATAACTAGTTGTCCACAGTTAGATGTACAGAAATAAATCGATAAATATTATCTTGAATCAATCCACGACCCAGTGTATACGTATCTCAGTATTGATCACAACTCAAACTATATATATTTTGGAATCAACCTCAACCCTGTATAGCTAACTCCAACATTCACATATAGAGTGTCTATGGTTGTTCCGAAATATATATAGATGTGTCGACATGATAGGTCGAAACATTGTATACGTGTCTATGGTATCTCAAGATTACATAATATACAATACAAGTTGATTAAGTTATGGTTGGAATAGATTTGTTACCAATTTTCACGTAGCTAAAATGAGAAAAATTATCCAATCTTGTTTTACCCATAACTTCTTCATTTTAAATCCGTTTTGAGTGAATCAAATTGCTATGGTTTCATATTGAACTCTATTTTATGAATCTAAACAGAAAAAGTATAGGTTTATAGTCAGAAAAATAAGTTACAAGTCATTTTTGTAAAGGTAGTCATTTCAGTCGAAAGAACGACGTCTAGATGACCATTTTAGAAAACATACTTCCACTTTGAGTTTAACCATAATTTTTGGATATAGTTTCATGTTCATAATAAAAATCATTTTCTCAGAATAACAACTTTTAAATCAAAGTTTATCATAGTTTTTAATTAACTAACCCAAAACAGCCCGCGGTGTTACTACGACGGCGTAAATCCGATTTTACGGTGTTTTTCGTGTTTCCAGGTTTTAAATCATTAAGTTAGCATATCATATAGATATAGAACATGTGTTTAGTTGATTTTAAAAGTCAAGTTATAAGGATTAACTTTTGTTTGCGAACAAGTTTAGAATTAACTAAACTATGTTCTAGTGATTACAAGTTTAAACCTTCGAATAAGATAGCTTTATATGTATGAATCGAATGATGTTATGAACATCATTACTACCTTAATTTCCTTGGATAAACCTACTGGAAAAGAGAAAAATGGATCTAGCTTCAATGGATCCTTGGATGGCTCGAAGTTCTTGAAGCAGAATCATGACACGAAAACAAGTTCAAGTAAGATCATCACTTGAAATAAGATTGTTATAGTTATAGAAATTGAACCAAAGTTTGAATATGATTATTACCTTGTATTAGAATGATAACCTACTGTAAGAAACAAAGATTTCTTGAGGTTGGATGATCACCTTACAAGATTGGAAGTGAGCTAGCAAACTTGAAAGTATTCTTGATTTTATGAAACTAGAACTTTTGGAATTTATGAAGAACACTTAGAACTTGAAGATAGAACTTGAGAGAGATCAATTAGATGAAGAAAATTGAAGAATGAAAGTGTTTGTAGGTGTTTTTGGTCGTTGGTGTATGGATTAGATATAAAGGATATGTAATTTTGTTTTCATGTAAATAAGTCATGAATGATTACTCATATTTTTGTAATTTTATGAGATATTTCATGCTAGTTGCCAAATGATGGTTCCCACATGTGTTAGGTGACTCACATGGGCTGCTAAGAGCTGATCATTGGAGTGTATATACCAATAGTACATACATCTAAAAGCTGTGTATTGTACGAGTACGAATACGGGTGCATACGAGTAGAATTGTTGATGAAACTGAACGAGGATGTAATTGTAAGCATTTTTGTTAAGTAGAAGTATTTTGATAAGTGTATTGAAGTCTTTAAAAAGTGTATAAATACATATTAAAACACTACATGTATATACATTTTAACTGAGTCGTTAAGTCATCGTTAGTCGTTACATGTGAGTGTTGTTTTGAAACCTTTAGGTTAACGATCTTGTTAAATGTTGTTAACCCAATGTTTATAATATCAAATGAGATTTTAAATTATTATATTATCATGATATTATCATGTATGAATATCTCTTAATATGATATATATACATTAAATGTCTTTACAACGATAATCGTTACATATATGTCTCGTTCAAAAATCATTAAGTTAGTAGTCTTGTTTTTACATATGTAGTTCATTGTTAATATACTTTATGATATGTTTTCTTATCATAGTATCATGTTAACTATATATATATATCCATATATATGTCATCATATAGTTTTTACAAGTTTTAACGTTCGTGAATCACCGATCAACTTGGGTGGTCAATTGTCTATATGAAACATATTTCAATTAATCAAGTCTTAACAAGTTTGATTGCTTAACATGTTGGAAACATTTAATCATGTAAATATCAATCTCAATTAATATATATAAACATGGAAAAGTTCGGGTCACTACAGTACCTACTCGTTAAATAAATTTCGTCCCGAAATTTTAAGCTGTTGAAGGTGTTGACGAATCTTCTGGAAATAGATGCGAGTATTTCTTCTTCATCTGATCTTCACGCTCTCAGGTGAACTCGGGTCCTCTACGAGCATTCCATCGAACCTTAACAATTGGTATCTTGTTTTGCTTAAGTCTTTTAACCTCACGATCCATTATTTCGACGGGTTCTTCGATGAATTGAAGTTTTTCGTTGATTTGGATTTCATCTAACGGAATAGTGAGATCTTCTTTAGCAAAACATTTCTTTAAATTCAAAACGTGGAAAGTGTTATGTACAGCTGCGAGTTGTTGAGGTAACTCTAGTCGGTAAGCTACTGGTCCGACACGATCAATAATCTTGAATGGTCCAATATACCTTGGATTTAATTTCCCTCGTTTACCAAATCGAACAACGCCTTTCCAAGGTGCAACTTTAAGCATGACCATCTCTCCAATTTCAAATTCTATATCTTTTCTTTTAATGTCAGCGTAGCTCTTTTGTCGACTTTGGGCGGTTTTCAACCGTTGTTGAATTTGGATGATCTTCTCGGTAGTTTCTTGTATAATCTCCGGACCCGTAATCTGTCTATCCCCCACTTCACTCCAACAAATCGGAGACCTGCACTTTCTACCATAAAGTGCTTCAAACGGCGCCATCTCAATGCTTGAATGGTAGCTGTTGTTGTAGGAAAATTCTGCTAACGGTAGATGTCGATCCCAACTGTTTCCGAAATCAATAACACATGCTCGTAGCATGTCTTCAAGCGTTTGTATCGTCCTTTCGCTCTGCCCATCAGTTTGTGGATGATAGGCAGTACTCATGTCTAGACGAGTTCCTAATGCTTGCTGTAATGTCTGCCAGAATCTTGAAATAAATCTGCCATCCCTATCAGAGATAATAGAGATTGGTATTCCATGTCTGGAGATGACTTCCTTCAAATACAGTCGTGCTAACTTCTCCATCTTGTCATCTTCTCTTATTGGTAGGAAATGTGCTGATTTGGTGAGACGATCAACTATTACCCAAATAGTATCAAAACCACTTGCAGTCCTTGGCAATTTAGTGATGAAATCCATGGTAATGTTTTCCCATTTCCATTTCGGGATTTCGGGTTGTTGAAGTAGACCTGATGGTTTCTGATGCTCAGCTTTGACCTTAGAACACGTCAAACATTCTCCTACGTATTTAGCAACATCGGCTTTCATACCCGGCCACCAAAAATGTTTCTTGAGATCCTTGTACATCTTCCCCGTTCCAGGATGTATTGAGTATCTGGTTTTATGAGCTTCTCTAAGTACCATTTCTCTCATATCTCCAAATTTTGGTACCCAAATCCTTTCAGCCCTATACCGGGTTCCGTCTTCCCGAATATTAAGATGCTTCTCCGATCCTTTGGGTATTTCATCCTTTAAATTTTCCTCTTTTAAAACTCCTTGTTGCGCCTCCTTTATTTGAGTAGTAATGTTATTATGAATCATTATATTCATAGATTTTACTCGAATGGGTTCTCTGTCCTTCCTGCTCAAGGCATCGGCTACCACATTTGCCTTCCCCGGGTGGTAACGAATCTCAAAGTCGTAATCATTCAATAATTCAATCCACCTACGCTGCCTCATATTCAGTTGTTTCTGATTAAATATGTGTTGAAGACTTTTGTGGTCGGTATATATAATACTTTTGACCCCATATAAGTAGTGCCTCCAAGTCTTTAATGCAAAAACAACCGCGCCTAATTCCAAATCATGCGTCGTATAATTTTGTTCGTGAATCTTCAATTGTCTAGACGCATAAGCAATCACCTTCGTTCGTTGCATTAATACACAACCGAGACCTTGCTTTGATGCATCACAATAAATCACAAAATCATCATTCCCTTCAGGCAATGACAATATAGGTGCCGTAGTTAGCTTTTTCTTCAATAACTGAAACGCTTTCTCTTGTTCATCATTCCATTCAAATTTCTTCCCTTTATACGTTAATGCAGTCAAGGGTTTTGCTATTCTGGAAAAGTCTTGGATGAACCTTCTGTAGTAACCAGCTAGTCCTAAAAACTGGCGTATGTGTTTCGGAGTTTTCGGGGTTTCCCACTTTTCAACAGTTTCTATCTTTGTCGGATCCACCTTAATACCTTCTTTGTTCACTATGTGACCGAGGAATTGAACTTCTTCCAACCAAAATGCACACTTTGAAAACTTAGCGTACAATTCTTCCTTCCTCAATACTTCTAACACCTTTCTCAAATGTTCACCGTGTTCTTGGTCATTCTTTGAGTAAATAAGTATGTCATCAATGAAAACAATGACAAACTTGTCAAGGTATGGTCCACACACTCGGTTCATAAGGTCCATGAACACAGCAGGTGCATTAGTTAAACCAAACGGCATGACCATAAACTTGTAATGACCGTAACGTGTTCTGAAAGTAGTCTTTGGAATATCATCTTCTTTCACCCGCATTTGATGATACCCGGAACGTAAGTCAATCTTTGAATAAACAGACGAGCCTTGTAGTTGATCAAATAAGTCGTCGATTCTCGGTAGTGGGTAGCGGTTCTTGATGGTAAGTTTGTTCAACTCTCGGTAGTCGATACACAACCTGAATGTACCATCTTTCTTCTTGACAAACAAAACAGGAGCTCCCCACGGTGATGTGCTTGGTCGAATGAAACCACGCTCTAAAAGTTCTTGTAATTGGCTTTGCAGTTCTTTCATCTCGCTGGGTGCGAGTCTGTAAGGAGCACGAGCTATTGGTGCAGCTCCTGGTACAAGATCTATTTGAAATTCAACGGATCGATGTGGGGGTAATCCCGGTAATTCTTTCGGAAATACATCGGGAAATTCTTTTGCAATGGGAACATCATTGATGCTCTTTTCTTCAGTTTGTACTTTCTCGACGTGTGCTAGAACAGCATAGCAACCTTTTCTTATTAGTTTTTGTGCCTTCAAATTACTAATAAGATGTAGCTTCGTGTTGCCCTTTTCTCCGTACACCATTAAGGGTTTTCCTTTTTCTCGTATAATGCGAATTGCATTTTTGTAACAAACGATCTCCGCTTTCACTTCTTTCAACCAGTCCATACCGATTATCACATCAAAACTCCCTAACTCTACTGGTATCAAATCAATCTTAAATGTTTCGCTAACCAGTTTAATTTCTCGATTCCGACATATATTATCTGCTGAAATTAATTTACCATTTGCTAATTCGAGTAAAAATTTACTATCCAAAGGCGTCAATGGACAACTTAATTTAGCACAAAAATCTCTACTCATATAGCTTCTATCCGCACCCGAATCAAATAAAACGTAAGCAGATTTATTGTCAATAAGAAACGTACCCGTAACAAGCTCCGGGTCTTCCTGTGCCTCTACCGCATTAATATTGAAAACTCTTCCACGGCCTTGTCCATTCGTGTTCTCCTGGTTCGGGCAATTTCTAATAATGTGGCCTGGTTTTCCACATTTATAACAAACTACATTGGCATAACTTGCTCCGACACTACTTGCTCCGCCATTACTCGTTCCGACACCATTTGTTCCTTTCGTTCTATTAACCCCTGGTCCGTAGACCTCACACTTCGCCGCGCTATGACCATTTCTTTTACACTTGTTGCAAAATTTGGTGCAGAACCCCGAGTGATTCTTTTCACACCTTTGGCATAGCTGCTTCTGATTGTTGTTGTTGTTGCGGTTATTATTGTTGTTGGGATGATTGTTGTTGTTGTTGTTGTTGTTGTTGTTGTTGTTGGGCCGTTTGTTGTAGTTGCGATTGATGTTGCGATTATTGGGATAATTGTTGCGATTATTGTTGTAATTGCTGTTGTTGTTGTATTGGTGATTCTTATCACCGTTTTCCTCCCACTTTCTTTTGACTTGCTTCACATTGGCCTCTTCAGCAGTCTGTTCTTTAATTCTTTCTTCAATCTGGTTCACTAGTTTGTGAGCCATTCTACGTGCCTGTTGTATGGAGGCGGGCTCGTGTGAACTTATATCTTCTTGGATTCTTTCCGGTAATCCTTTCACAAATGCGTCGATCTTCTCTTCCTCATCTTCGAATGCTCCCGGACACAATAGGCACAATTCTGTGAATCGTCTTTCGTACGTGGTAATATCAAATCCTTGGGTTCGTAACCCTCTAAGTTCTGTCTTGAGCTTATTGACCTCGGTTCTGGGACGGTACTTCTCGTTCATCAAGTGCTTGAATGCTGACCACGGTAGTGCGTACGCATCATCTTGTCCCACTTGCTCTAGATAGGTATTCCACCATGTTAACGCAGAACCTGTGAAGGTATGCGTAGCGTACTTCACTTTGTCCTCTTCAGTACACTTACTTATGGCAAACACCGATTCAACCTTCTCGGTCCACCGTTTCAATCCGATCGGTCCTTCGGTTCCATCAAATTCCAAAGGTTTGCAGGCAGTGAATTCTTTGTAGGTGCATCCTACACGATTTCCTGTACTGCTAGATCCAAGGTTATTGTTAGTATGTAGCGCAGCCTGTACTGCGGCTATGTTTGAAGCTAGAAAAGTACGGAATTCCTCTTCATTCATATTCACGGTGTGTCGAGTAGTCGGTGCCATTTCCTTCAAAATAGTTAAATGGAACAAGTTAATCATACAGAATATTAAGAGTAGTTAATAGTATTTCGTAGCATAATATGAACTCATTTATAAAAGCTTTTTCTTCATATTAGCGTTTTATAAGTTTAAATTCGGGTAGTACCTACCCGTTAAGTTCATACTTAGTAGCTAATATACAATTCAACTACTACAATTCTATATGAAAAACTGATTATAATAATATTTCGCGTTCAAACTTTTATACAATATTTTACAAACTTACAATACCGCTTATTTTACATAAAGCATGAAATATAGCACACAATAACTTTGATACAAGATAGTTGTTTAGACAATTCTAGCTAGTACACAAGTCGTTCAGCAAAGGCAATAAAGACACGTAATTCATACGTCCAGAAACAAGTCATGCATTCTGGTTTTACTAGGACTACTTCCCATCCTTGGTCTTGTGCAACATAACCGTTATGGCCGTTGATAAGACAGCGTGTTGTAACGTCATCAAAGGGACGAGGGTTACGTAATGTCCAACAGTCCCGTAATAATCTAAAAACCTCATTTCTTACCCCAATTACCGACTCCGTCACTTGTGGAAACGTTTTGTTTAAGAGTTGTAGCCCGATGTTCTTGTTCTCACTTTGGTGAGAAGCGAACATTACTAATCCGTAAGCATAACATGCTTCTTTATGTTGCATGTTAGCCGCTTTTTCTAAATCACGAAGTCCAATATTCGGATATATTGAGTCAAAATAATTTCTTAACCCGTTGCGTAAAATAGCATTTGGGTTCCCCGCAATATATGCGTCAAAGTAAACACATCGTAACTTATGGGTTTCCCAATGTGATATCCCCCATCTTTCAAACGAAAGTCTCTTATAAACCAAGACATTCTTGGAACTTTCTTCGAATGTCTTACAAACTGATCTCGCCTTAAATAGTTGTGCCGAAGAATTCTGGCCGACTCTAGACAAGATTTCATCAATCATGTCTCCGGGTAGGTCTCTTAAAATATTGGGTTGTCTATCCATTTTGTGTTTTTAAACTGTAAAATAGACAAGAGTTAGATTCATAAAAAAATACTTATTAATACAAGCAATTTTTACATATATCATAAAGCATAAGAACACTATATTACATATATTACACCACACGAATATAACTATCTTATTCCGACTCGCTCGTTTCTTCTTCTTCGGTTTTGGTTCATTTTGCCAAGTTTCTAGGGATATATGATGTTCCCCTAATACGAGCCGTCGTTGTCCACATTGGTTTAGAAAAACCTGGTGGTTTAGAGGTTCCCGGGTCATTGTTACAACTTAAGGACTTCGGGGGTTGACGATACATATAAAGTTCATCGGGGTTGGAATTAGATTTCTCTATTTTTATGCCCTTTCCCTTATTATTTTCTTTTGCCTTTTTAAATTCAGTTGGGGTAATTTCTATAACATCATCGGAATTCTCGTCGGAATCCGATTCATCGGAGAATTGGTAATCCTCCCAATATTTTGCTTCCTTGGCGGAAACACCATTGACCATAATTAACTTTGGTCGGTTGGTTGAGGATTTTCTTTTACTTAACCGTTTTATTATTTCCCCCACCGGTTCTATTTCTTCATCCGGTTCCGATTCTTCTTCCGGTTCCGATTCTTCTTCCGGTTCCGACTCTTCTTCCGGTTCCTCTTCGGGAACTTGTGAATCAGTCCACAAATTATTCCAATTTACATTTGAATCTTCATTATTATTAGGTGAGTCAATGGGACTTGTTCTAGAGGTAGACATCTATCACATAATATCAAACACGTTAAGAGATTAATATATCACATAATATTCATATGTTAAAAATATATAGTTTCCAACAAAAATGTTAAGCAATCATTTTTAAAGAAAACACGGTCGAAGTCCAGACTCACTAATGCATCCTAACAAACTCGATAAGACACACTAATGCAAATTTTCTGGTTCTCTAAGACCAACGCTCGGATACCAACTGAAATGTCCCGTTCTTATTGATTAAAAACGTTCCATATTAATTGATTTCGTTGCGAGGTTTTGACCTCTATATGAGACGTTTTTCAAAGACTGCATTCATTTTTAAAACAAACCATAACCTTTATTTCATAAATAAAGGTTTAAAAAGCTTTACGTAGATTATCAAATAATGATAATCTAAAATATCCTGTTTACACACGACCATTACATAATGGTTTACAATACAAATATGTTACATCGAAATCAGTTTCTTGAATGCAGTTTTTACACAATATCATACAAACATGGACTCCAAATCTTGTCCTTATTTTAGTATGCAACAGCGGAAGCTCTTAATATTCACCTGAGAATAAACATGCTTTAAACGTCAACAAAAATGTTGGTGAGTTATAGGTTTAACCTATATATATCAAATCGTAACAATAGACCACAAGATTTCATATTTCAATACACATCCCATACATAGAGATAAAAATCATTCATATGGTGAACACCTGGTAACTGACAATAACAAGATGCATATATAAGAATATCCCCATCATTCCGGGACACCCTTCGGATATGATATAAATTTCGAAGTACTAAAGCATCCGGTACTTTGGATGGGGTTTGTTAGGCCCAATAGATCTATCTTTAGGATTCGCGTCAATTAGGGTGTCTGTTCCCTAATTCTTAGATTACCAGACTTAATAAAAAGGGGCATATTCGATTTCGATAATTCAACCATAGAATGTAGTTTCACGTACTTGTGTCTATTTTGTAAATCATTTATAAAACCTGCATGTATTCTCATCCCAAAAATATTAGATTTTAAAAGTGGGACTATAACTCACTTTCACAGATTTTTACTTCGTCGGGAAGTAAGACTTGGCCACTGTTGATTTATGAACCTATAACAATATATACATATATATTAAAGTATGTTCAAAATATATTTACAACACTTTTAATATATTTTGATGTTTTAAGTTTATTAAGTCAGCTGTCCTCGTTAGTAACCTATAACTAGTTGTCCACAGTTAGATGTACAGAAATAAATCGATAAATATTATCTTGAATCAATCCACGACCCAGTGTATACGTATCTCAGTATTGATCACAACTCAAACTATATATATTTTGGAATCAACCTCAACCCTGTATAGCTAACTCCAACATTCACATATAGAGTGTCTATGGTTGTTCCGAAATATATATAGATGTGTCGACATGATAGGTCGAAACATTGTATACGTGTCTATGGTATCTCAAGATTACATAATATACAATACAAGTTGATTAAGTTATGGTTGGAATAGATTTGTTACCAATTTTCACGTAGCTAAAATGAGAAAAATTATCCAATCTTGTTTTACCCATAACTTCTTCATTTTAAATCCGTTTTGAGTGAATCAAATTGCTATGGTTTCATATTGAACTCTATTTTATGAATCTAAACAGAAAAAGTATAGGTTTATAGTCAGAAAAATAAGTTACAAGTCGTTTTTGTAAAGGTAGTCATTTCAGTCGAAAGAACGACGTCTAGATGACCATTTTAGAAAACATACTTCCACTTTGAGTTTAACCATAATTTTTGGATATAGTTTCATGTTCATAATAAAAATCATTTTCTCAGAATAACAACTTTTAAATCAAAGTTTATCATAGTTTTTAATTAACTAACCCAAAACAGCCCGCGGTGTTACTACGACGGCGTAAATCCGGTTTTACGGTGTTTTTCGTGTTTCCAGGTTTTAAATCATTAAGTTAGCATATCATATAGATATAGAACATGTGTTTAGTTGATTTTAAAAGTCAAGTTAGAAGGAT
The DNA here is from genome assembly GCF_046630445.1 of Rutidosis leptorrhynchoides. Taxonomy (NCBI): domain Eukaryota; kingdom Viridiplantae; phylum Streptophyta; class Magnoliopsida; order Asterales; family Asteraceae; genus Rutidosis; species Rutidosis leptorrhynchoides. The sequence goes on from NC_092341.1 coordinate 223,466,461, forward strand.
TAACTTTTGTTTGCGAACAAGTTTAGAATTAACTAAACTATGTTCTAGTGATTACAAGTTTAAACCTTCGAATAAGATAGCTTTATATGTATGAATCGAATGATGTTATGAACATCATTACTACCTTAATTTCCTTGGATAAACCTACTGGAAAAGAGAAAAATGGATCTAGCTTCAATGGATCCTTGGATGGCTCGAAGTTCTTGAAGCAGAATCATGACACGAAAACAAGTTCAAGTAAGATCATCACTTGAAATAAGATTGTTATAGTTATAGAAATTGAACCAAAGTTTGAATATGATTATTACCTTGTATTAGAATGATAACCTACTGTAAGAAACAAAGATTTCTTGAGGTTGGATGATCACCTTACAAGATTGGAAGTGAGCTAGCAAACTTGAAAGTATTCTTGATTTTATGAAACTAGAACTTTTGGAATTTATGAAGAACACTTAGAACTTGAAGATAGAACTTGAGAGAGATCAATTAGATGAAGAAAATTGAAGAATGAAAGTGTTTGTAGGTGTTTTTGGTCGTTGGTGTATGGATTAGATATAAAGGATATGTAATTTTGTTTTCATGTAAATAAGTCATGAATGATTACTCATATTTTTGTAATTTTATGAGATATTTCATGCTAGTTGCCAAATGATGGTTCCCACATGTGTTAGGTGACTCACATGGGCTGCTAAGAGCTGATCATTGGAGTGTATATACCAATAGTACATACATCTAAAAGCTGTGTATTGTACAAGTACGAATACGGGTGCATACGAGTAGAATTGTTGATGAAACTGAACGAGGATGTAATTGTAAGCATTTTAGTTAAGTAGAAGTATTTTGATAAGTGTATTGAAGTCTTTCAAAAGTGTATAAATACATATTAAAACACTACATGTATATACATTTTAACTGAGTCGTTAAGTCATCGTTAGTCGTTACATGTAAGTGTTGTTTTGAAACCTTTAGGTTAACGATCTTGTTAAATGTTATTAACCCAATGTTTATAATATCAAATGAGATTTTAAATTATTATATTATCATGATATTATCATGTATGAATATCTCTTAATATGATATATATACATTAAATGTCTTTACAACGATAATCGTTACATATATGTCTCGTTCAAAAATCATTAAGTTAGTAGTCTTGTTTTTACATATGTAGTTCATTGTTAATATACTTTATGATATGTTTTCTTATCATAGTATCATGTTAACTATATATATATATATCTATATATATGTCATCATATAGTTTTTACAAGTTTTAACGTTCGTGAATCACCGATCAACTTGGGTGGTCAATTGTCTATATGAAACATATTTCAATTAATCAAGTCTTAACAAGTTTGATTGCTTAACATGTTGGAAACATTTAATCATGTAAATATCAATCTCAATTAATATATATAAACATGGAAAAGTTCGGGTCACTACATTAGGTGACTCACATGGACTGCTAAGAGCTGATCATTGGATTGTATATAC